>NC_140973.1:62956328-62976328 GCF_056783735.1 Eptatretus burgeri
CACTCTTTCATTCCTCTTTTTTCCCACTTTTGAAATAAACTCCCTCACTCTATTCATTCCCATTCTTCCCTCCAGACTTCAAAACGGCTGTTCACCACTACCTCTCATCATCCCCCATCCAAATCCTCGATCTTTTCTACCCCCGATAATCCACCCAAGCCCACCTCGTTCAAATTCCCTGCTTTCCTTCCTGAAAGTCCCTGTAATGTCCATCTTATATTCCCCATGTTCCCCGTCCCATCCCTCTCCCTTCCACAGATCTCCAAATGTCTCTGTTCCCCACTATTTTGTCCTTCCCACTCCCTCCCCTCCTGTATCATGCCCCCCTTGATGTGCGTTGTGTGTTCGCTCTCACACGAGCCTCGACAAGGTATACAAAAAAAAATAAAAAATCTCTGAACACAGAAACTTGTTTGAGAAAGGAAAGGAAAAGTGAAAGCCACCAAGCAAATAAGAAGGTGAATACATGTCAATCATCAACATAATCAATGTATGATCAATAATACAAAAAGAGCTCGGTCTCGGCATGCCTGCATCCGTCCTGCGTCCGACCTTCCCTGCCTGCATGCGTCTGGCAACAATTGCCCTATAGGGGATAAATAATCAAGCCCATTTCTACAAACAGTATGATATGGTTGAGTAAGCTCGGTGAGGATAAATAGGCCGGTTTCAATTTACATTAAAATAAAAACTCCCTCCTCAATCGTCTTCACCGATAATTATGGTGAGTCTCGTTCAATCCCGTTCCTCATATCGATTATATTCAGAAAATATTCACCGAATTCAATACCTTTTTTAAACATTTTCATTTTATTCATATAACAGGAATATATCGCCCTATCAAACAGCATGTCTGATTGTTCACCACTTTTCGCTCTACATGAAACAAAGGTGAGAAAACGATACGAAAAAAAAGCAGCTGATATTTCAATAATTTATTCGCATGATTTTTAAAGGGTGAAAGTTAATTTTGCCGGGTACCCCTTCTTGTACTCCTAAGCATTCCGACTGCTGAAACACTCTCTTAGCCAAGGTTAGGCCAGGTGGCTAGGTTTGGCCAGGTGGCTACGTTATGCCACGTGGTTTGCCGTTGCTTTTGCAGCAGTCAGTCAGGCTAAGAATTTGCAACAAGTTTAGGGTACCGTTGATAACTCGCCTACAATTCGCAAAGGACATCATAGGATCTTCAACGCACACTGCCAACTAGTGCTGGCAGACGGGTCCTCGGACAACGTCCATCCAAGGGATGACACACACATTGATGAATCACCCTGCATGTGAAACACCAGGTTTACATTTTATAGCCGGGTCGGGATTCTAACCCAAGCTAAACATTTCAAAGGCAAGCAAGTGTGCACATCTAAAAAGCCATGAGGTGTGATACCTTTTGATCGTCTCTCATAATGCTGTACTTTCATCAGTTTTACAAGATTACAACATTCCTCACTTCCTATAATGCTGACAAATTGAAGATAAAATACAAAATATTCGAATTGTAAACCAGAGAGATTTGAGAGGGTCGATTTTAAAATGAGACTTTCAAAATAAACATGTTGACATGGAAAGAGAATTCAGAAAGTAGACAAAAAAATAACACTTCAGTAAAGAGTTGCCCAGTGCCCAACCCCATTATTTACTTTGAAAACCGGAAGCAAAGGCACTTCAGCAAGGAGAGTATTCGATTCCGGAGGAAGATCTGAAGACCCCGTTGAGCTCCTGGTCCAGTTAGCCACCTGCAGATGGCTCAGATGTTGGGCGTAGCACAGCATCAGAATAGGTTGCTGAGATATGGGCAAACCACGAGGGGCCTGTGCACTCCTCGTGGCCTCAACCTCTGGCGGGGTTCCGGTGGCTTCTCCTGGAGCCAGCGTAGGTGGGTTGTTCGACTCCGAGCCTCCAGGAAAAGTCTGGAGCAAAGTAATACAATCGGATAAAACTACTAACAAACCATTTCACTTCATTCCCTCAAGGTTTCAAGTGAAATCACCAAAATGATGCAGCATGCTGTGCTGTGGCCAAATTTAGTGATGTCATATCGTCACCCACATAATAAATGTGCCTGTCATTTTTTCCAGTTTTTGAGATTTTCTGCCGAAGTCATCTATAGCCATGACGTAATCATAATAACGAGTAACAAGATCTGTGTTTCATTTCGCTTCCATTAACAACTCTGTGCACAATAAATAGTGAATAAATATTCGTTTATGAAGAATTGCTGCAGTTTTTTGTGTTTTTCTCAAAACTGGAAAAAATGACTTGGGCACTTTTGTTATGAGGGTAACAATATGGGATCACCAGATAGAAATCAAAATCTGTTCATCATACAACAGTTACGAAAACTCTAATTTATTAAAGAAAATACTTATGTCGCCATTTCATAAATTTTAACTAAATCGAAACAATTACGTTCGCACGGCATCTCTCAGTTCATTGGTTAATTGGTCGTAAAATGTTTACCTTTTACCTTTTAAAAGGAGTCGGCCATCGAGTGATGCTGTGCTCAACCAGTGTGACCACTCCTCATTTTCATAAATGCCAAGGTGAGCCAATGAAAAAAACCAAGAATTCACAAGGTTTCGGAAAAGCGATGATAATAGAAAACCTATACGCCAAGAAAAGCTATAGAAAAATCAAGACGCCAAGGTGAACAACGAATAGCCAAGATCTTGTGAAAAAAGCCAAGGAGTGGTCACACTGCACTCAACAAATTCTTACCTAATCCATGGTACAAATGATGCAACAAGCAGACCAAATTTGTGATCGACTCAGTTAATTACACGTTTGATTGATGAGTAGTGAAACAGGTAAATAGGAAGACATAACACTTAATTTTGTGAAAGTGATGAAGGTAGAAATTAATGAGACATTTGAACTCTGCCCGATAACCAAGCTGTAACAGCAGACCTGGATTACCTGGAAGGAACAAATACTTTCAGAAAAAAAACTCCTCTTAGCATATAGACAAACGTACATGTGGCAGAAAAACTTAACTGGAATAACAGCGGTGCGCAAGTGAAGTAAAGACAATCGGGATTTACAGCTTGTTTTGAAGGCTATGAAAACCTGCACATGGTTTCAAGATACGGTGGGTGAAGCTGAAATCCAAAAGAGTCCACACTAAACTTCTGGAAGAACAACATTGTTGGAGACAACCCCATTGTTGCCAATGTGGACAAAAAATGTTTCTACAAAGTGTAGAGACATCCCAAAATAGTCATCTTTAAGGGAGATCAACTTATTCACCTCATGCAAACGCACATCAACCATCTAAAAAAATAACTAGAGCGAAGTCGATGGTCACAAATCCCCAAACTTCCCACCTAAAACAAAGTTCAAAGGTGGCAAAACATTCCACCAGGAATGACCCGATATCAAATTTTGAGTTAAAAAAAATTCCATTTTGACCACTGTGACCCCAAGTCCCCAGCACTGGAAAAGGGGGAGGGGAGGGAAGGGGGGGGGGATGGGAGTCAAATCAATTTTTTTTTTTAAATAATCCTGCCATAGTGGGCGTGGCCAAAATGAGACTGCTCTTGCTCCTTCTTGCGATGTGGTGATCTATCTATCTATCTATCTATATATTACTAAAACTCTCATCTTGTATACATGTATGTATGTATGTATGTATGCATGTTCCCAAAATACAGCCAAAACATAACACGACGCACACAGCGCAAAAATTTTAGGGTCACCTCACTACTCACCATTCTCCTGTGGTGTGGAGTATCAAGTTTCGTTAAAATCGGGCAAAGAAAAAATTATTTAAAAAATCAATTCCCGATTCAGTCAAGTACTCTTCAGGAGTATTTGATCAATGCAAACAACCTCAGCGGTATAGTTCACTGGAGCTATCTTTTTTTCTTGAAATGATTATTTTCATCAACCACTATCACAACGGGAACCTAACGAGTTCATGAGTCATCGATGAACTACCAATTTTGGTAAATTTCTGCACAACCATTTAGGAGAAGATACTGCAGCACAACAGAGATTACAATATGCACCAACGATTTTTTTTTTCTAAGCGTGGGGATAATCTATCTATAATACCAGCAGTGTGTGCGTGTGCGTGCGTGCGTGCGTGCGTGCGTGCGTGCGTCCGCTGTTTCTCAACAACCACTGGTCCAATCTAATTGAAACTTGCCAGGTATATTGCTGGAGCCCTGTGGATGTGCCTTTTCAAGGTTTGATATTAATCGGACAAGTGCTTCTCAAGTTATGGCCATTTATTTACCAACCAATGACAAGACACGTTGCTGCGTAGGCGCGGCCGCGTTCCCCATTCCGGATTACAACGTACGGCCTTCCGGATAGAGATGACTTAGTGTATTCTAATAATTTCTCGATTTCTTATGCGCATTTATAGATAAACACAATGCCCCAATCCAGTCGTCGTTTACGAGAGCGAAGGAGCGGCCTGTGTGGTTGTTTGAAAGTTTTTTTTGTTTTTATTTGCACGTACGGCCACACTTACGGGCATGCGAGAGCGAAGGAATGGCCTGTGTGGTTGTTGTTTCTGGCACGTGGTTTCAAAGCTTTTTTTTGCACGTACGGGCATACACTAGTAAATTATAATCCACACAAATCAAACAAAAGCTCAACTAACGAAAAAGTCCACGGAGAATAGTCTAATCCCACACGAGACACTCGCAAAGAGTGCAATCATAAACTGCTGATTAATTTGAGGTTCAAGATGTGGCGTCAAGTGAAAGGCCATATATACATATACATACATATATATATATATATACATATATATATATATATATATATATATATATATATATATACATATATATATATATATATATATATATATATATATATATATATATATATATATACATATACACGTGATGCCAGCTGTAGCTGTCACTGGGTGTCTGTACGTCCCATGGGAAAAGTCACTATTTTAAGGATTTCAAATCCATGCCACGCAGACAAAGAGCACGTAAAAGAAATCCAATTAATCCATGGGACATAAACATTGCACTGACCACCCCAGAGGAATGCTATCTCAACATTTTCAAGGAACCAACCGTTCTTTTTACCCCCTTTACTTATGTATCTGTACACTCTTCACAAGCTAAATCCCTACCCCACCCCCAAACCCCCACCCCAAATTGTGAATTTAAATTACGTTTGCACGTCCGTTTCTCTTCGCACTATTCTGTCTTTTATAAGAACATTTCTCAGAGATTGTTAATCTGTCAGTTATGATGGTTTATCCCATCATAAGTGCACCAATGGCCTAAGTTGTACTTACTCAAGGTTCATTGATCATTTCATAGCACGATGATAGAGAAAAATCAGTCCTTGTGGTGTAAGCCTCAATGTCACAGCATGGTTCAAATACACCCGATTAAGAACGTATTCATTTTACTCGGACACCTCCACTCCCATCCCTACCCAATCCCACAAACACATCTCTTACTTCAAACTGTGGGGGGATAGGAATAGGAGGCAGGGGTCGATGCTCCCTGTGGGTCCTTGATGGTTGCATCGATAAAGATGATGACCGCGTTTCAAATGCCTCACAGCTCTGGTACACGGTGCTGATGCTTGCCGCCTGCATACTGGCATTTGCAGCACCGAGACTGCCAAGTACAGGTGGTGGGACTTGTCGAGCTATCGTACGGCGTGGCTTCCTTGGGCCAGTAAAGAAATGAGGTGGATCCGACGAGCCCCCAGTCTCAATATCTTCAGTGGCTGAGAAATAAGCCTCACTCTCAGTGGCCGATATGTTTGATTCGAGCGAGTGGTAATGACGAAACGAGCTGCTGGAGTCACCCGAGATTGGAAACGAGCTGATGCTGCGACAAGACGGTGGAGAGTCGGGTGGCTGAGCCATCCATCCTGCTCCGGTTTGTACAGAATACTCATTAGATCCATAACTACCACTTCCCACATCAGCAGAAAAAGAAGAATTTCCAAGCAGCTGCGGTATCGGGGGCGGTGGAAGAGATGGTGGCGGTGGAAGTGGAGGTACCGAAGGTGGTGAAGGGAGCTCGACTGAAGGTCCCGTGAGACTCCGTGAGCTGCCAGGACAAGAACCGACCGATGACTGTCGCACGAGTATTGCGTGCCGTGGAGAGCTGGCTGAGCTTCCAGAATCCTGCTGCCCAATGGAGCATGGTAAACTCATTCGGGGACGTGTGCCATCGTAGCCACTGCGTACACACCAACACATGTATTAAAAATCAAGCATGCCCATACCGGAACACAGCCATATACAGTGGGGAGAACAAGTATTTGATACACTGCCGATTGTGCAGGTTTTCCCTCTTACAAAGCACGTAGAGATCTGTAATTTTTATCATAGGTACATTTCAACTGTGAAAGACGGAATCCAAAACAAAAATCCTGAAAATCACATTGAATGATTTTTAAATAATTAATTTGCATTTTATTGCATGAAATAAGTATTTGATACATCATAAAAACAGAACTTAATATTTGGTACAGAAACCTTTGTTTGCAATTACAGACATCAAACGTTTCCTATAGTTCTTAACCAGGTTTGCACAAACTGCAGCAGGGATTTTGGCCCACTCCTCCATACAGATCTTCTCCAGATCCTTCAGGTTTCGGGGCTGTCGCTGGGCAACACAGACTTTCAGCTCCCTCCAAAGATTTTCTCTTGGGTTCAGGTCTGGAGACTGGCGAGGCCACTCCAGGACCTTGAGATGCTTCTTACAGAGCCACTCCTTCGTTGCCCTCGCTGTGTGTTTCGGGTCGTTGTCATGCTGGAAGACCCAGCCACGCCCCATCTTCAATGCTCTTGTTGAGGGAAGGACGTTGTCGGCCAAGATCTCGCGATACATGGCCCCATCCATCCTCCCCTCAATACGGTGCAGTCGTCCTGTCCCCTTTGCAGAAAAGCATCCCCAAAGAATGATGTTTCCACTTCCATGCTTCGTGGTTGGGATGGTGTTCTTGGGGTTGTACTCATCCTTCTTCTTCCTCCAAACACGGCGAGTGGAGTTTAAACCAAAAAGCTCTATTTTGGTCTCATCAGACCACATGACCTTCTCCCATTCCTCCTCTGGATCATCCAGATGGTCATTGGCAAACTTCAGACAGGCCTGGACATGCGCTGGCTTGAGCAGAGGGACTTTGCGTGCGCTGCAGGATTTTAATCCATGACGGCGTAGTGTGTCACTTTTGGTTTTCTTTGATACTGTGGTCCCAGCTCTCTTCAGGTCATTGACCAGGTCCTGCCGTGTAGTTCTGGGTTTATCCCTCACCTTTCTCATGATCATTGAGGCCCCACGAGGTGAGATCTTGCATGGAGCCCCAGACCGAGGGAGATTGACTGTTATCTTGGACTTCTTCCATTTTCTAATAATTGCGCCAACAGTTGTTGCCTTCTCACCAAGCTGCTTGCCTATTGTCCTGCAGCCCATCCCAGCGTTGTGCAAGTCTACAATTTTGTCCCTGATGTCCTTCGACAGCTCTCTGGTCTTGCCCATTGTGGAGAGGTTGGAGTCTGATTGATTGAGTGTGGACAGCTGTCTTGTATGCAGATAACAAGTTCAAACAGGTGCAGTTAATACAGGTAATGAATGGAGAATGGGAGGGCTTCTTAAAAACAAAACTAACAGGTCTGTGAGAGCCGGAATTCTTACTGGTTGGTAGGTGATCAAATAACTTATTTCATGCAATAAAATGCAAATTAATTATATAAAAATCATACAATGTGATTTTCAGGATTTTTGGTTACATTCCATCTTTCACAGTTGAAGTGTACCTATGATAAAAATTGCAGACCTCTACGTGCTTTGTAAGTGGGAAAACCTGCAAAATCGGCAGTGTATCAAATACTTGTTCTCCCCACTGTATAAGCAAACTAAGCCATATACAAGCCATATTATAAGCAAGCAAACTAATAAGAAAGTAAAGCAAACTATTTACTCAATCCGATTATTACATGCCTGGTGTTGGCTTAATGGTTAGGGTGGTGGGCTTGGGATCCTCGGATCCCGAGCTCAAATCTCACTCGGCTGTTGAATTAATACCAGGTGGGGTTGTCTGCCTGTCATCCTTCCAAGGTTGGCAAAATGAGTGCCAGCATGCTGGTATACTGTGGCGGAGTGGCGACCCGTCCAAGATTGTGCCCAATAGCCAAGAAGACTGCTTAGGCAGCACCAACGCTTTGCATAGAGTATGATCCCGATGGATGGATGGATCATTACCTGGTTTGTGTGTTCACACCCTCACACGAAGTTTCAGTAAATTTCCAAAAAATTATGGTGGCAGCCACATCTTGCCATTCCCGATAAATTACGAAAAGCATGGAATGACTAACAGGCAAATCCGAACGAACAGAGGCGAGACGGTGTTTGCCTCCAATAAATTACTGGATCAGATAGCACTGTAGTCGAATTTGCTTCCTGTTGGTGCATTAACTCGTATGATAGAATGTGAATTGAAAAACTTTATGATCCGATCTAGTAAGCCTGAAATATCGAAACTCCAGTTTAGTTTTCTTCAAAATAATTGGTTCTCATGCCACAACATGATTGATGCAATGAAACGTGCATGACCAACTAATCAAAAAAAAAAAAAAACAACACAGAAACAATCGAATGAAGGTAACAAATTTATATCATCAGGAAGTCTTCACCATGAAGGAATTGTTTAGGTGAGGCATCAGAGCTTTGTAATCATTAAACTATTTTACAGTGACAGTTCAACAAGCAGGCCCAGCACGTGTTCACCGGTAATTCGCACATTGCCTCCAAAGCAAAACCAAAGGTGCTCCGAGGAATTCACGAGTATGCCAGGATTAACAAGGCCCACACCTCAATTTGCATGGCCGAGCAAACCCCATGATCATCAGCCACACAGGCCTCGAAATGATGCATTTCTTGTGAAGCACTAATGCGCAACAGAAGTAAATACCTGTCCAAAATTAAACGCTGTCGTTTTCTTTATTCCATTTCCAAATACGATGTAGGCATTTTGGAACAAGATAACATCATCTGAAGCATTCGCAGACAGGATGATGGAATCAAAACAATGGTGACAGTAATAAATGTACAAATAGTCTCCATGCTGATGAAGGGAACAATTTGAAGATTTCCCCCAAAATGAGCTTCTATTTTATGCGGCCGTGTGAACAAGTCCATGTCAAATCCAGAAGCATGTAATGGAAGGAAAATCAATTTCATTGTCCTCTAAAAACATGAATGTGAAACAACCTTGAACCGTCTTATTCAAACTATCATCGCCCGATGTCGCAATGTTTTCAAATGATTGTGTTTGAAACACAGTCACCCTTCAAGTAATTGAGAAACTTGTTGGGCAGTATATGACATCACAAACGCAAAACTAGATGCTACCAAAGGGTTCATCTTGAGCAGCGCCATCGGTCTGTGCTGTCTGAACCAGTGTGAGGAACATTTGGATTCACGGAAAACCCAAATAGATTTGGGGTCGGAATTTCCTTCACGGGTGTGGAATTCTGTGAATCCAGTAAGTTTCAAAACCAATATATTCGCTTTCACAAGGTATAGAAGCATTTACAGCTGGTTACCTGTAAATGAATGTCATTCCAAGAAAGAACAGAGTAATTATCAAATTCTGTCCTTATTCAACAAGGGGTATGATAATGGTCTATGCGGTCTCCAACATGGTGTGTGCAGTCTCTCGTGAGTGTATGTATCCTGGTCTCCTTGTGGACCAAATAAAAAGTTGAGTGAATCACGACTCAAATGTAAAGATGTCATCAACTATAAATATCTGCCCAGCAGGCAAGACTTGGTCTTTGGTCTTCATCTGGGACTGTATGCCAGGTATAAAGGCATTGTGTGCCAGGTATTAAGTATCCTCTTAAGGGGTCTGACAGAATGGTGACAAGGAAGCACACTTACCTTTGAGTCGTCTCGCTTAGGTTTGTTTGGTTTGCCGTCCAACTGTAAACACTCGGATTAGTGTTCTGCATGCAGTGAATGTGCAATCTCTCGGATGTACGCAAAGCCAAATGTCCCGTCTGCTTGCATTAGTTGGTGAGTGTTAAAGATCCCAGGATGTCTTCTGATGAAGAATAGGCGAGTTATCACTGGCACCCCAAACAAACTACAAACTTCAACCATTTAATGAAGGCAGAAAGTGGTTTGGACTTCTTGATATTCCTCCACACAAGGCTACATTGATTATTACCGCAGTTTGTGGTTACAGTGTGGGCAGAAGTTCCTGCAATGTAAAAAAAAAAAATTCACGCACTGAGGTCTTTGCATGTCACGTGTGTGAAGAACCAACTTCGGCTATGAAGGGAAACCATAATCTCCCAAAGGGCAGAGGGGCATCACGTGACTGCAATCACGCAAAGGTTGAGGCATAACTTTGCTTTCACCTCGGGTGAAGACCAGTGATCAAAATGTTGTTCCTGATCACCTCACTTGTTGGACAACGATGCCACTTGGTTATGCCGTCAGTTTTCAAGAGTGTTGAGTGACGACAATACCTGCTCAAGGAGAGGTGGAAACTACTGGACAATAAATCAACAGTTAACAGATAACAAAAGTTATTGAGACATTGTTAACTCGGTGCAGTTTATGATGATGGACGTCACATTCTCAAACGAATGTCTTGAGCCATTCTCAATCGGACAAACTTGGTCAGCATTTCACTGCAAGACAAGTAACATGCGGTGAAGCACCCGATTGAAAAATACTCTGGTCCTGAGAGGTTGTTGTAAAACAGGAGGAAGAACGAGAACGACACTCAGTAGAGCGTACGCCTCCACCAGGTTGAACAGTTCATGGTTTGTATCCCACCGATAGGCCGGATCTGAATCCCAACCTGAACCAAAATCTAATCAGCTTGTTCTTGTCACTACTCAACTTACCCAACTTGTTTCATCATAATTCGTCCACAACTTTTCAAAATATCATGTTCTATATTATTTTGGGGCACATCTCTCAAGGGCAAAGAATCACTCAAAAATTAAAAATTTCTCATATCCAGATCCGGATTCGGATCTTCACCAAAATCGAATCAATTCTTTCTCGTCACACACCCAACCTATCCACCAGGTTTTGTCTGAATCCGTCCATAACTTTTTGAGATATCCTGCTCACAGAAAAAGACAGACAGACAGACAGACAGACAGACAGACAGACAGACAGACGGGGGTGAAAACATAACCTCCATCCACCTTCGGTGGCAGAGGTAACGAGTGAAAATGGATGAAAATGTCATTTTGACGTCTCAAAAACCTGCACAAGTTTTCAGCAACCTTTCAAGGAAGCATTTCATGAGGATTGAACGGAATACACAATCATGAGAGTCAGGACAATCTTTGGCAAATTTGCAAGGCATACCAACCTGGCTGGAGTCTACCACGGTTAATAATACACCTTCACATACCAGTAGTCGGTAGTGCAACTCTAATGTTAAATTGGTGCATGTAGTTTACAGATTGGATTCCAATTCTCCTCTTATGCTGATCGCATTTTCATGTTGTTGTCGGTTGGGTGTATAGATGGTTAAATCCTCACTAAAATGGACTCGGTAACTAATTTGCTAACGCTCCCCACCAGCCCTGCCACACCCTTCTTCGCAAGCACATCTGTGCAATTCTGCCAAACTGTTTCTTTGAGTCGTCAGCATTTCATCACTACGTTTTCACGATTTTAAGAGCACTAGAACTTAAACGATATTTCGTGCACACCAGTGCTCTCTGAAGACCGGTCAGGTCACACTCCATCTTAATGTGCAAGTTGTCCCGTAACGGGGATGCACTTTACTGGTACATAATCGGCAGGACAAAGTTGACAGATTACTCAATGGGTGCGCACAACAAATCAAACTGTAATCTTTTGGGAACTTATTGACTCCTGTGGTGAGACAAGGTTTAAACACAACAAACTTTTTTGAGCGTTCGAACCTGGGGAGTAACTGCTGTAGTCTATCCATCCGGGTTCTTCCCAACATCTTTCTTCGCTATTCCTTTCAGACTTTCTACTTTTTCACATTTCTCTTTATTCATTCTAATTCTTGCTTTTTCTTTCATTTTGTCTCTATTTCTCTAACTCTCTTGGGAGAAGTGAATTCTTGCAGAAATTTTTCTGCAAGGCTCACTTGACTGTGCCTGGATGAGTTTGAGGGGAGAGGGCGAGCAGCTGCAACGCAAATCTTATCCAGGTTCCTCCTGACGACTCCATCTTTGCTTTTTACTAATTCGGGTTCCTTCCGATAACTCCAACACCGTATTTGGTCTTCCGTTTGATTTTGGCTCACTAATTATGTGGATGAAACATATTTCTATGGTGCAATTTCGATATCGTGCTCATGTACAAAACACATATGAAACGTTAAAAAATAAATTCAAAATAGAATTTCACGTGAATGTGTCAATGAATATGCCTCCACCAAAGGTCTCATGTGACCTTTGACCCCAAAATCTAATCAGTTCATGTGCAGATCATCGTACATACTCATTACCAAGTCTGGTCAAAATCTCTCCAGAGGTTCAGAAGTTAACATGGTTAATGAAAATCTGCTACGTACGCATGGACAACAGGAAAACAAAACCAATCCCGCACCCTCAGCTGTGGAGGCATAAAAACAGTGCAATAGCTCAGCGATGAAAAGAAAAGGGGAAATCAAAGGCAGGAAAGAAAAAATATATATACATCACACCTTCCACCTGGTTCAGGTTGTGAGCAAACATGGACTGGGGAGACAACCGGACTTCCTGGATCTAATGGACTTGACGAAGAGCCTGCAATCTCGTCGGCGAGAAGGGGCATTGCCGAAGAACCAGACGATGAACGTGCATCTTCAGAGCCTGGCGACAGACCGTGGATTGTCGAGGACAAGCCAGGAGAATCAGCAGGTACAGGTGCTACACTTCTCAGCCAGTGATCTGCTTGTACAGACAAGAAAGCAAAACACCATCTTAGCGATAAAAAAAGCCAGCAAGATTGACTGCATGGATGATGAATGACACAGGAGCAGGCATAAATGTTCAAACAAACAAAGCAAAAGGTGTTTGGAAGCACCTCTCATTAGATGTTTCCCCGGTTGTAACAATGATTGTCCAAAAGAGATGCACGAATCTTCATCGGAACTGGATGCGGCCGATGCACAGGAGTGGGAACCTTCGGCGTCATCTTCGTGAGTCCTGCTCATGTGTCGCCATTTGGGTGCGGTGCCAGCAAAAAAATGGCACCCGCCCAAACAACCGCAGCATGCACTTACCGGCGACGAGCCGCTGCTGCCCACATTTCCCTCGTCGTCCGGAGACCACAAAAACCATAACCTGTGAAGATGAATTGTCCATGCTTAATGACTTGATGGAATTAAATTCTCTGTTTCATCAAGTCAAATGATGATAGCAACTCAAATGCAATTTATCCACAAAGCTGTTGCAATTGCTTTTGCTGCCAGGAAATATGAGAACAAATTGATCCATCACTGATTGGGTTGTCATTTTGAGACCTTTAACCAAATACCGATGGAGAAATTAATACGAGGGAACTTGAGAAACTGGACAGCATTTGGCCCATTGTTCTCATGCCATATCCATAACTTGGCACTCACCATATTGCAGGCAGTGCCAGTTATACAGCTAACCCCTGCAAGGAGGAGGTTTGGTGAAGGTACCAGCAAACAATGCACTAATTCTTAGGAGATACTGTCTGGATATTATATTGATAAACTGTTTGGGTCAGGGGGCTGGCAAGATGGCCTAGGCCCTAGAAGTACGAACACCCATGGTGTCCTTCGTGAAGAGTCGACGAGTTATCGCCGGTACCCTGAACAAAGAACAAATTCCTGCCCCAACTACTGCTGTGAAGACAATGGCAAACCAACCGGTATAACCCTTGCTGAGGAAGCTGCTTTGGCAGCACCGATGCTCTGTGAAGAGTATGGTACATCAAAAAAAAAAGTAAAAAGTGAAGATTATGGTACATTACAGTGGGTAAGTGGGGAGAGGATGAGAGTGGGTAAGTGGGGAGAAGATGAGAGTGGGTAAGTGGGGGGAGGATGGGAGTGGGTAAGTAGGGAGAGGATGAGAGTGGGTAAGTGGGGGGAGGATGAGAGTGGGTAAGTGGGGGGGAGGATGAGAGTGGGTAGGTGGGGGGAGGATGAGAGTGGGTAAGTGCGGGGAGGATGGGAGTGGGTAAGTGGGGAGAGGATGACAGTGGGTAAGTGGGGGAGGATGGGAGAGGGTAAATGGGGGGAGGATGGGAGAGGGTAAGTGGGGAGAGGATGAGAGGGGGTAAGTGGGGAGAGGGTGGGAGTGGGTAAGTGGGGGGAGGATGGGAGTGGGTAAGTGGGGCGAGGATGGGAGTGGGTAAGTGGGGAGAGGATGGGAGTTGGTAAGTGGGGAGAGGATGAGAGTGGGTAAGTGGGGAGAGGATGGAAGTGGGTAAGTGGGGAGAGGATGGAAGTGGGTAAGTGGGGAGAGGATGGGAGTGGGTAAGTGGGGGAGGATGAGAGTGGATAAGTGCGGGGAGGATGGGAGTGGGTAAGTGGGGAGAGGATGACAGTGGGTAAGTGGGGAGAGGATGACAGTGGGTAAGTGGGGGAGGATGGGAGTGGGTAAGTGGGGGGTGGGAATGGGTAAGGGAAATGGATTGGGGGTGGGTAAGGAGAAAGGATTGGGGGGTGTGTCAGGAAAAAGGATTGGGGGTGGGTCAGGAAAAAGGACTGAGGAGGGGGAAGGGAAAAGGATTGGGGGGTGGGGAAGCGAAAAGGATCAGGGGGATGGGGAAGGAAAAAGGATTGGGGGTGGGGAAGGAAAAAGGATTGGGGGGTGGGGAAGGAAAAAGGATTGGGGGGTGGGGAAGGAAAAAGGATTGGGGGTGGGTCAGGAAAAAGGATTGGGGGGTGGGTAAGGGAAAAGGACTGAGGAGGGGGAAGGGAAAAGGAATGGGGGTGTGTTAAGGAAAATGATTGGGGGGTGGACAAGGAGCTGGAAAAGGCATGAAGCTGTGGAAAGAGAATAGCATCGACTCTGGATGGTTTAAATAACATCACTTCTACAGGTTGAAATTCCATAAACTCAATTCAAATCTGCACAAAAAAAAAAAAAACAAGAGATCACCACTTGCACACCATCAAGTGATCCATCCATCAAACCTCTTTGTGCGCTGATCATGCAGTTGCAAAAAGTTTTGCTTCAACTCATGCAGGCCCTGCTGCTCCACCGCAAATGCCATGTCTGCCACCACTGCACCGACATCCACAGCGCCAGCTTCCAACCAGGAGCCTTGTGTGGGAGAATCGCACGGCCCTTCCAAGTTGCTCGGCTCCTGCTCACAATACTGCCACAAATGCAGGTCACGAGCAAGGAGTGAGACTCCCTCACGCACGCTGCAGTCATGCAAGTTGCACGTGGTGATGCAGACCGAGCCCACCTGGTTTCAAAAGCACACACGCAGACACAGAGTAAAGTGAAGCACAGTACATCCATTTCTTGGTGTTCTGACTTCGGCATTTTAGTTTGTCGACATAGACAGCTCCATGCCCAGTCAGGAAAATGCAAGGACAATTCACTTTCTTCAACTACATTTTTCTTTCACTGAAAAAGGGGTTTATAGAGTTGATCTGAGTAAGACATCTACAGAGTACTAAATGTTTCATCCCAGCATAGAAATAAATATTTATTTAAAATAAAACAAAATTTTACAATCTGAAGTTCTTTGACATGCAGTAAGCAGGCAGAGATTCACAGCGCTGGCTAGAGGATGAGAAAAAAAATATTTTGCACAAAATTATTCCCAATCCGTGTGAATTAATTAAAATTGACATGGAATGTTTAGCAAATAGCAAGTGCAGATAATAGAATATTTTCTTGTTTTTCCTTCCTGTTCCTTCAAATTCATTACTTTTGCTTGTTTCAAGCTTATTCACCTCCTCTTTGTCTCCATTTCCAACCCTTCATCTTTACACTCATTCGTACCCTCGCCCGTTGACCCTCTGTGTGTCAATCTGAACTAAGTGTTGTTGGTGCATTTCTCCAATTTCCACTGTTCTAGTTTTTTCACAAGCCTCAACTTTGTATTAAGGTAAAGGAGCATCAAAGTGCCTTCAAGACAAAATCCATTGTTGTAGAGTGTAGAAGGTTGATTGGGAGTACTGATCTCAGGCTCAGAGAAGGACTTGGACATATATGGGGGAGGAGGGCTGGGTCTCGATAAGCTCTACAAACAAGATCCTCACAACAATCAAAGATACTCCAAGGTTTTTTTGTTGTTGTTGTTATGTTTTTTCCATCTTAAATTAAAAAAACAAAAACCGAGTAATTTGTAAGAAATATACGAGAGCGAAGTCGATGGCATGCCATCGCAAATTGCTGGTGGAACTTTATGCCATCTTTGAACTTTGCTTTAGGTGGCAAGCGTTGCAATGACCCAATATCAAATTTAGAGTTAAAAATTATTTTCCCGTTTTGTCCCCTGTGACCCTCAAACCCCCAACCTGGGGCATGGTCCCAGGATCAAATTAAAATAGAAGGGTACTCTGACTTCACAACATCGCCAGATATGCCTCCGCCCACATTATTACATCATTATACATCCTTGTCGCAAGTTTGATTTAAATCCCTGAATCCAGATTCAAAATATTAAATAATTTGGGCTGCCAGACCATGCGTCCAATCAGGTTGAAATTTAAAACATATATTCCCCATATGATGTTAACAAGTTTGAATGTATATTTATGTTCCTCTCATCTTGCCTAATGCATATTCATGTTTTGCTTCATGCATATCTATGCTCCACTCATGTGTTGCATCATCTCCGCTAGAAGGGGCATGTGGGTTTGGCTCTTCCCGGTATGGTGGAACGGTGGCTGTGTGTGGGAAAAAGCACAGTTTTTATCGTCGCACTTGGAGAGTTTTAAAATAAAGTGAAAAGTGATTTTTTTTTTAAAAACCTCAGTGTTGGTAAGCTGTCTGGAGCATTCTTTCTTCAAATAATCTTGGCACAGAAGCCATTCCAGGATAGCTCATGACTACTACATCATAATTGTGACTGTGACTTTCACATCGATTGATGAAATGGTTCAAGAGAAAGAATTCTTTAAAGATTTTTGCTCAATCCAACATGGCTGCCAGACCATGTGACCTATTAATTATTCATGAACACATTAGTATCACCAATGCTTTGGGAACAAGTGGGTGAAGTTTCCCCTCGATCTGACAAGCCGTTCTGGAAAAGAGGATTTTTAAGGTTTACTCTTCAAAAATAAATCATAGCTGCCAGACCATGTGACTTATTAATTAATTGTAAACACCCTGGTATAATGCAAAGCTTGGGGAACATGTGGGTGAAGTTTCCCCTCGATCTGTCAAGCCGTTCTGGAGGAGATTTTTTTTTAATGTTTATTCTTCAATAAAATCATAACTGCCAAATCATGTGACCTGTGACGTCATCAGTGAAGAACTTTTTGTTCCTTATGGACAGGCTTCGTAGATTCACAGATCATGCCTGTAAAATTTTGCCTCGATCTCTTCAGCCGTTTCAGAGAAGAAGATTTTTGAAGGTTTTTATGTTAACAAAAATATGGCTGCTGAACCATGTGATCGATGAAGTCATAAATTCCCCCCCCCCCCCCAATACAATTTATCCTTGGATGACCCTCAAAAGATTTTAATACTGATCAAAGAAAGCGCTCGATGAATGCAATTATGACGTCATAATGAAGACATCTATGACATCCAAAATTCACACTCGTTTCCCATGGGGAGTACGAGACATGCACCAAGTTTCAATTTTTTTCCATGGAGCGGTTTCAGAGATACAGAGGTCCAAAGTTTTTCCAACATGGCTGCCACACAACATGACCTATGACATCATAATTATAATTAAAACATTCTACATGGGTAGTCACACCTTTGGTGAAAATTTCTTATCAATCGGAAAAGCGGTTGCAGAGAAAACAGAGAAAATTAGCATGGACGTAGGTACGTACATACACATGTACGAACGGACAACCCAAAAACATAATGCCTCGACTGAATGTCAGCGGTGGCATAAAAAAAAATTGTTACATATTTCATATGTCCCCCAATGCTGATTGCATATACAAAGTGTCAGTTTAAAAATGCTTCAACATGTGCCCGGAATTCCCTTTTTTGGAATTTGACCTTTTGACCCTGCCCGAGGGGGGAGGGGGGCTGGGGCCAAGAGATAACACTGCTCTTGCACCTTCGTACTATGTGGTGATCATAACTTACAAGTTTGGGGAATTTCTGCCCAACAATTTAGGAGGTGACTGACAGACAGACAAAGAGAGAAGACAGACGGACATGATTACAATATTCCCCCAACCCGTTTTTTTTCAAAAAGTGTAGGGATACTATCAATGGATATTTTATTTATACATACTCCTCATTATACTTACGTTTGGTGTATCTTGGACTATGGCGAGTATCTCATGAGTATAACTGTTCTAACTCCAACACATTGATGAAAGACGAGGACATTCAAAGAGATCAGTGTACTCGTACATGAGTTGCAAGGACATTAGCAGACAATGGAAAACTCCAAACAGTATTTGGGATTAGAATCATGGATCCCGGCAAAATGAGCCTTGTGTTTAGATTGGAATGCCAACCCAGGTCGATACGTTCATGTGCATTTTGTACCATGACTGGACCCTTTACATGACACATGCATGCACAAGGACTTCATAGTTGCTGGGAAAGTATACACATGTTGTGTGTGTTTGCAAGTGTGCTCTTACACTTGAAGGAAGCAAGGAAAACAAAATGGCAGTGGGGTGGGGTGGGGGAGGGAGGGGTTGCAGCAGTAACTGTGTACAAACAAGCTATTTTAAAGAAATCCTGACCAACATCATTAAGTTGAACAAGCATGTGCTCCCAAGAAGAATTACTAAAAGCTTTTCTGGAAGACAATTTTACGCTCGAGTCGAATGAGAGCTTGCAATCAGCAAAAAGGAAAATACCCCGAGGACGGCAGCAAAACCACTCTCAACGATGTACAACTCCAATCCATCGACACTCATTCGCATCATCCTGTACTTTATCTCATCGGGAGCAGGGCAATGTCCAGCCAGTGGAGCCTGGAAAAAAAAGAAGTAAACAAACTATCAAAATGGTATCAAAAGAGTGCACACAACCATTTATTCATCCCATGGTGGGTTGAAGGGAAGAGAGCACTAAGATTCGGCGATGAGGAGGAATCGACCGCAAATGGGTCGATACAGACAGCTGTCCCACACTATAAAACTGTCCAGAGGGACGGCAACTTACTCGAGGAGGTCTTCACAGTGAGTTTAATGATCGAAAAACTTCTTTCTTTTATTTTACAAAATGAACAAATTTCCTCATTCTTTCAGTAATTACATGAAATGTTCAAAAATGTAAATAACACGATACAGTAGTCCAGGACACGCCAACATGTTGTATATTTTTCAGGATTAGAGGACATACACAGAACAATGTGTGCATACATATATATGTGTGTGTATATACATAGTTTTTATTTATACATATATTATACAAATGTATAGCCTGGTGTTGGCGCAGTGGTTAGGGCAGCGGCTTGGGATCCAAGAGGTCCTGAGTTCAAGCCCCGTTGGGCCACTGAATTAATACACCAGGGGGTTGACTCAGCCTGTCATCCTTCCGAGGTCGGCGAAATGAGTACCAGTATACTGGGCCAGTGTATACCCCAGTTAAAATAGGTGTACCATATCCCTGTGTCGTAAGAGGCGACCAGGGTTGCGTCAGGAAGGGCATCCGGCGTAAAACATGTGCCAAATCACTATGCGGATCATACGGATGATCCGCTGTGGCGACCCCTAACGGGGGCAGCCGAAAGAAGAAGAAGATATTATACAAATGTATATATTTTATTTATACATATGTACTGTATATACATATAGTTAAGAAGTATTTATTTCCTTGTGGTGAAAATAGGTAAATTCAAATCAATCAAAATGATCTCAAGCAATTAAAGAATTAATCAGGCATTGATAGAAAAACAGACAAAGAGCAGATGCTTTTCACTATGCCT
>NC_140973.1:62983828-62986328 GCF_056783735.1 Eptatretus burgeri
GTTCGGCTAACCTATCCTGTCACCTAGCCTACTCCCAACCCCTACGTTCCCTTCCCGGAGGGGAATAAGGGAGAGCTAACGTCCTGTGTCGAGGCCCAACTCAAGCCTCAGAATGGCCTCCCCAGAGTTCAGCGATCTAACCAAAGTGGGTCCAGCGGCCCACAACGAGAGCGAGGGGATGGATGGTGCGGAGGGGTACACTTCCTAATCTACCCTAACCATTTAACTGTTAAACTACCCCGGGGCTTTCAACAAGCGCCTCTCGCTTAAACTATTGGTTCTATAAACCCAGATTCCCGTCGCCTGTGTTGGTGTCCTCACAATTTCGGGCCTCGCCCCCCAATTTTCTCTCCGTGCCCTCACACGGTCTCATGGCTGGGACACGTGGCTCCCTTTGGCAGGCACGACCCTCTGCCGATTCTCCAGCTATGGCACCCCCGGGCACTACACTGCCTCCGAGCCTACCAGCTCCCTAAACACCGGGGAGTGCCCCCCATGGCACCTCCCCTGAAACGCACACGTGGCAGGCTGGCTTCCCAGGCCCCTTTCCGAGGGTCACCCGTGCCCACAACACTGCCCACGCGGCTAATGGCGCCCCGGGCCCCCGCACCAAGCAGGCGCACCCGTGCCCACTACGCTATCCCGGCCCCCCATGGGCCCTTGGCCTACCACGGCCGACTAGCCTGGTGCCCGGGGTACCCACTCAGCGATACTCACCTTTCGCAGCCACGCTCCCAGCCCGTCAACAGGGCTCCTGCACCCCTCCAAACGGGTTTCGAGCCGACTTCCCCACCAACAACAAAACGACTTCCATATTTGTTAATTTGACTAACCCACTAACTCAGTCTACACTGACCCCGGGGTCCCTTGGGCGGGAGTCACTCCTCCCCCCAATCACTCATCGCACCATGCATTCCCCATTCGCTCCACTCACACAGACCCGCTGGCCTCACTCACTCATCATGTACTCACCTCACAACTCACCAACTCTTCAACACACACACCGCTGAACTCTGCCATCCTCCTAACTACCTCCCCTAACTAACTCGTGCTCCCACGTCGTCCCTTAAACTATAGCACGTTCCTTTTAACCTACGTAGCTAAGCTACGTCCCCTCTACACATTCACAAGTCTGTCACTGTTCTCAAATGTCCCAAAAATTATTTACCCAACCTAAATCTCGCTACAATCCCTCTAACTAATCCATTCCACGGACTCCATGAGGACTTACCCCTGCCCCATGAAGTCGGTCTAGCTAAGCTAACCCTTCCCCCTAACTAGTTTCCATCCTGTGCCCTGGTCAAGGGGTCTTCCACCCCTTGCCCAGGAATCCTGTGCACCCGAAAGTGAGGCTTGCTTTTTTTTTCTTTTTTTTTTTTCATGCGCATCACCAGCGCGGTAACCCACAGCTCGCGCACTTCGCACCTGCCCGTGACGTCATGCAGCTGCACGTGTACCTCGTCCCTCCTTGGACGGTACCATCCGGCAGGGATACCCCTCCTGCCGGATTCCAACCCCACGTGCAGCCATGGCGTCTCCGTGCGCAATAAAAAAAACACAAGCCCCACGTCTCGAGGGGTTCCCCATGCGAACACATGTGCTTTGCCCGTTGGAGCTTAACACACACGATCGCGTGGAGAACCCGTCCGGTCCAAATCCATTATCCTGCCTAAACTTTGTCCGTCCGCGGGATCGGCAAATCCACCGCGTGCGTTTCCGGACCGGGACTTCACTCTCGCAAGCGAGCACGTGGGGGCCTCGTGCGTTGCACAGCACGGACCTCGTGCTCACTGCTGGGTGAACCCGGCACGGTCCCCGAAACAACTACAGCCGCTACTCGGCTTTCTTTCCTCACATGTCGCCGTCGTCGCCATTCCACACACACACTCCCGCGTGTTACGACGCTAACACACCTCACCATTACATTCACACCGGGAGACGCGGCTGCGTGCTCCCGCATGCCAACCGACATCTCCCTCACATACCGCTCTCTCACACACACGGTCTCCCTTGCATAAACCATACCACTCACACGTGGTGCTCCATTCACTCGCGGCGTGCTGGGAAGCACGTACTCCGGCACCATCGCCACCACTCCACTCACACACGGGGTCGCTTCCACACACGGGGACGCACTCACACCTTGCACCACACACACAGGGACAACCACACTGGGGATTCGAGTCCCCACAAGGGTCTCCGGGACCTCTATACCCCCCAAGCTCTCCGTGCACCTGTCCACAGCACTCATCCTCTCAACCTCGCAAAGCACGACCGAACTCACCTGGTCGTGACTCGCCTCAAGGGGGCATACTCCCTCCCCTCGTTCCTGGAGGAGGCTATCCCGCTGCTCGTACCGGGCCTCCACCCAGTCCACCAGCTCACCCCCATTGTCCTCCACTACCTCCGTGTGTGTGTGTGCATCACTTACCCCGTCTTCATCGTGCAGTCTTCCCTCTATCGTTCCCATCTCCCGTGTCTCTGCCAACTCAGTCACCTC
>NC_140973.1:62998828-63001328 GCF_056783735.1 Eptatretus burgeri
CGTTGGTCCCGTTGCTGGGCAACGGTGGTGTCCATAGCAACGGTTCTCATTTGCACACAACTCGGTCATGGTATGAACCTACCAACCAAGTTTCATCGAAATCGCCATTGTATTAACTGAAATCGCCATTTTAAATACTGATCATAAGGGGAGAACAAATCTCAAAAAAAAAAAAATTTGAATTTTTTTTTTTTTTTTTACGACTGGATCGACTACCCAACAGACAGACAGCCAGACAGACAGATAATAAGAGTAGACTCGATCGACTAACCAATATATATATATATATATATATATATATATATATATATATATATATATATATATATATATATATATATATATATATATAACGGAACTGAGCCTGCTGTGTGCTCCACTTACACAACTTGAATGAACGGGTTGCGTCACAGTCTTTCGCAACATTCCAGCAATAAATATGATTGGTGATGGTTGACTGCACTCATTGTGTGATTTTTTTTACAGGTCGTGCTTTACACGTTGTCGAGTCTGAGTCGTCGCACTACGAGTCGTGAGCAGAGAGCAAATCTGAAGTTTCTTGCCAAGCTTGGCAAAACACCTTCCGAATCCTTCGCAATGCTACAGTAAGTCTACGGGGAAGAAACGATGTCACATACATGTGCATTTGAATGGTACAAGAGGTTCAAAGAGGGACGGGAGGAGGTTGAAAGCAATCCACCGTCTGGAAGACCTTCAACGAGCAGAACGGCTGACAACATCGAGCGTGTGAAGCAGATGGTGCGCGCAGATCGTCGACTCACGGTGCTGATTGCTGAGGAACTTTCCATCAACAAGGACACTGTCTGCAGCATCATCACTGAAAATCTCGAAATTCGCAAGGTGTGCGCAAAGATGGTCCCCAAGCTGTTGTCCGAGGACCAGAAACAGCAAAAAGTCACTGTCTGTCAAGACATTATCGAGCACCTCGAGGACAATCCAGACCTGCTCAGGAGGGTCATTACTGGTGATATTCGAATACGATCCAGAGACCAAACGGCAGAGTCGTCAGTGGAAAAGTCCGGCATCACCAAGACCAAAAAAAAGCAAGGATGTCGAAGTCGAAGCTCAAGGTGATGCTCATCGCGTTTTTTGACATCAAGAGCATCGTCCACTTCGAGTTTCTACCACAGGGTCAAACAGTGAATCAATAAGAGTACAAGAAGATCCTCCGGCATCTCATGAGATCAGTCCGAGACAAGAGGAGGGATCTGTGGGAGAACAACGCCTGGGTGCTCCACCATGACAACGCCCCTGCCTCCCAGTGCCCTGAGCATCAGACAGTTTCCAGCGGAGAGGAAGGTGCCAACTCTGGAGCAACCACCGTATTCGCCAGACTTGGCCCCTTGTGATTTTTTTTCTTATTCCCAAAACTCAAGGGGGTGATCAAAGGGACCCAATTTCCTGATGTGGAGGCCATCAAAAGGGCCATGACGACGGAGCTCCGGAGGATTCCAGAAGAAGCCTTCGGGGGGTGCATCAAATCGTGGAAGAAGAGGATGGGCAAGTGTGTGAGACTGCAGGGAAACTATTTTGAAGGGGACAAGCTGTGATTTCAATATATTTTTTGGAATAAAATTTCTGTGAAGTCAGTCCCGTTACTTTTTAGACGGACCTTGTGTATATACTGTACATATATGTATATAATATATATATATATATACACATATATATATATATATATATATATATATATATATATATATAAATATATATATATATATATATATATGTATATTGTTGCGGTTGAGGAAATTTGCAAACCACCATTCAGGTCCCATAGGTGAGATATCTCTAAGTACATGTGTAGTTAGCCCCAAACCCGTTGTTTAGAGGGAATAAATGTGATCCATTCGGGCTGCGACCCTTTGAGATAGCCATTTTTCTGTTCTATCTTTATTTTGAACCAACCACGTCTCAACCGCCATCACACAACAACCACCAACCGCAACCCCGCTTCACAACAACAACAACAACGCCAACAGCCACGACCTTTACCTTCACAACTCGCTCCCGCAAACATCGCATCACCGCCATTCCAAACGTCGCCATGGCCATAAACCACTACCAAAAACCCTCCACCACCTTCACCTCTCCTCCTTCTACCGCCATTCCCGCACCACTTGTGAGCACCGAGCGTCAGGCTGTCCTGGCCTCGTACGGGACGCGCGCCGAACCGCGAGTGCAAAATGCAGCCTTTCCGAGGAGAATTCGGATCAGGAATGATACACGCCCACTTCTGATCCGTCCAATCAGCAAGCGCGGGGCGGTTTGGCCCCGCCTCCAGGCGCGTCGGTGTGGAATCGCGATATGCAAATTCTAGGATCAGGGGAGACTCACGTCCCTTTTCCTCCGTCCAATGGGCGAGCGTGGCTCCACCCCCGAGCTCGTTCTGATCCAGAAATTTGCATATGGGTTCTCCTGCCGGCCTATAAAGTGCCGAGCGCCGGGTCGAGTCGGGCTCAGTAGTCAGTTTGAGAAG
>NC_140973.1:63006328-63038828 GCF_056783735.1 Eptatretus burgeri
GTTTATTTAAATAATTTCTTGACTTTAAAATTCATGACTTGAAGAACAATACTAGCATTCGTTGAAGACAAAGTCTTCGATATCCCTCGCCATAGTAAATGAGGATTAAGAAACTTGTATTCCCTAAGCGTGTGCAATATGTATGTGAAGTTTCCCCTTGATCTGACCAGCCGTTCTGGAGAAGATGTTTGAAGGTTTTAGGGTAAATTCAATATGGCCACCAAACCATGTGACCTATCAATTAGAAATTAACAAACTCCTAAAAGGATGTCTTGGGGAAAGTGTATGTGAAATTTTGCCTCGATCTGTCCAGCCGTTCTGGAGAAGAAGATTTTTAAAATTTATTAATTTTCAATCCAAGATGGCTTCTGAACTATGTGACCTATGACATCATAAATTTACATTCTGCCTCCAATCCTACAGTGAAATACGTGTGTGAAGTTTCGTGTTCATCGGATGAGGTGTGTTTTTCTATCCAAGATGGCCACTAAACCATGTGACTTGTGACGTCATAATTTTTACTATGTATGCAGACATGATGGACGATGATAGTTGAAAATTTTTGCTTCGTTAGGTTATGTGATTCCAGAGAAAACATTATTTAATATTTTTCTTGAATCCAACATGGCTGCCAAACCATGTGACCTATCAATTAGAAAATATCATAAAGCACCAGTTCACCACTTGCTTGATATGTGTACCAAATTTCGAAAATATATCTTGAGGGATTTATTGTTAAGCTCCGGAAACGAAATGTGACGGACGGACGGAACCCATTTCTATATACCCCGCCAACTTCGTTGGTTGGCGAGGGATAATAAAAAGCAGACATACAAGTGTATAAATAAGCAAGGAGAGACCTTATTTTCGCAAGCACTCTGGTCGACTCCGTGATGGCACAGCACCGTGGTGTTCGGCTGCTCAAGCTCAAACTCCTTGCATTTCAGATGAAAGATGAACACTTTGGCCCACTGAATCAGAGTGTTCAGCTGAAGCAAAACGAATATACAGAAGTGCATTATGTTGGTGGCTTTGCACAGCCCCCTTCCCTCAAACACCAAAAAGAAAAGCAGGAACTCAAAACCCCATGATTTCTGGGAGAGACCATATGACGTGTCTATCGTGTAAGGAATTAGAAAGAAACGATGAAAAGCGCAACAACAAAAAAAGAATGAAAAAAAATAACACCTGTGATGTTGTGAGGCGCCCTAATATTTTTCCGAGAGAGAGTTCGACAAGCCAAGCATACTCAAGGGTGTCGCTGCCAATGGGAAGGCCTTCAGTGGAAAACATGGCATGAGCACGCATCTGCAGCCCTACAAGGCTCAGATAACCATGTCCCAAATGGCTGTCACGAGGTGGTCGCTATTTGTACACACAAAGAAGGCAACAGGAAAAAGCAATTAAAGTTAAATAAATAAATAAATAATCTTTTTCTTTATCTTTCTTTCAATTCAGGAGATTAGGATCGTAGAACAGCTGAACGACAGATATATGGTTAAATGACTCGACAGAGGGTAGAGAGGAACAAGATAGGCAAGAACTTTGATTCACCATGGTAAGCAAAGAGGAGAGGCAAGCAGAGAAAATGGGGCATGGTGTCAGCTATTGCAGAAAAAAAACTCAGTGCTTGGTAAGGAAGAAACCAAGAGGCAGTAATGTGGGGAGATCTTGAAAGACGGAATCAAAGAGCACAAAGACGGAATCAAATGACAAACATAACGAGAATGTTCCAAAGATGAGAGAGCGGGAAGGCAAAAAAGGATGGAAGCTTCTGGACTGCTCAGACGTTTGCTTCAAACAGATTCTGTACTGTTCGATCAAATTCACAAAGAGGGGTAATCCTAAGGTTGTTGATTTATGACTGAGTTTAAACACCTGGAAAGAATCATTGACATCAATAGTGACAGGTGAAAGCAGTAGCTGGAGCATAGTCTCTCGATAACCTTTCTTCATTTCGAAGCACAGATGCTCCAAGTACGCCGAAGGACAATTCTGTTGTTGCTGCACACATGAGAAACATAGCTTCGATTTTATTTGTAAATGCAAGCAAACACTAAATGGATGAAAAAAAAAAAGAAGAAAGAAGTAAATGTGTCTCATATTACAAAGTACTTTAAACAACAGCATCGGTATAGTTCCACAATCCTGAGAAACAAAAAATCACAAAATGGGTAATGCTCAAAGACCCGCAATGCCACCTACGCTGCGAGTCCTCAATAGGAGGAAAAAAAAAAAAAAAAAAAAAAAAAAAAAAAAACAAAGCATGGCAAAACAAAAGAAGTAAAAAGGTATAGAAAAGACATCAGGAAGTGGTGCACCCACCGTGGGGAGGTGGCAGCGGATCTGTCGAACGTTTACCAGCACCGTAATTGCCCAAGGGCGCATTGACAGTGAGTAACTGGCTCTGCTCGCCGCAGACTCCCTCGCCGAAGGCTCCACTTGAACAGATGTCAAGTTGGTGGGTGAGCTGGTGGTGGAGGCTGGCGAGGTAGAGGGTGATGTAGAAGTATCAAAGTCTGTGAATTGATCACTGATGCCAAAGTAGTTTTCCTGTAGGAGTCATTGGTTAACATGTTAATGATCAAGAGTGATAATGAACAATATCATGTTTGTACCAAAATTGCATAGATGCAATTATTTACCTGATTTGCATCATCTGAGAAAATAATTATATTATTTTGATAATTGAGTGGGGAGGGTACAACTAAAAGTATCAGGAGAAACAAATTGATATCGCATTTGTATTCTACGTTTGTTATCAAGGCAATTCATGGTCTCACATTAGTATCATCTGGCCTTTCAAACGCACAAGCATTTAAATGTTATAAACATATTTTATGCATGCTTATTGACGTGACCTCACAAACCCCACCTAAATACTGCAAATAACATTGTATGCCGTGATGCTGTGGTACTCCAATGTGCCAGGAAAGAAAAACAACCACAGCGGCACTCGGTAGAGCACATACCTCCAACAGGCTGAACAGTTTACGTTTTGTATCCCATTGATAAACCGGATCTGCATCCGGACCTGAACCAAAATCTAATCAATTCGTCATTGGCACACAAACAAAATATCAATCAAGTTTCATCCAAATCCGTTCATAACCCCTTGAGATATCCTGCTCACAGACAGGCAAACGGGTGCAAACATAACCTCCGACCAACTTCGGTGATTGAGCTATGTGGGACAGCCAGTTTGACGTTTCCATCAGAGCAGGTGATTTCCATCAGAGCAACGTTAGAATCCCAAGTTCAATTTTTATACACTGTGTCTATTTATCATCAAAGAACGTCCTTGCAATTCTAATATCCTTGTAGAAAGAACCACAATCGTATCCAATAGTGCCCTTGGCCTGCCTGTGATACATTCACGAGCTGCACCGTGAGCTTTGAACACTTAAGAAAAAGAAAAAGAAAAATGCTACATTGCAGATTTCCACATAAAACGCATTTAGAATCTGCAGATGTCTATTTTGTCTCATAAACTCATCTCGTAATCTCACTCATGGCCAGTAAATGATCTCAGGATTGGTATTTACAGTTTTCCATCGCAAAAGATATGGAGCCTTGCTTTTAAAAGCCAAACGAGGAAAGATCCATATAACTGCAGGGAATGGAGGTTTATGTACTCAGCTTTTAACTGATGAAGGAAACCATCATTATTCTTTTTTCACAATGCCGGTTGTATTTGATTGGTATCTGCAATTAAAAGCCCTTGGTAATTGCAAATGAGGCAGGCCTTTGGTATCTCCATCCAAAAACTACACAAGCTTTAAAAAGGTGATAAATGTTATGCTGATACATAACATGCAAAAATACAGCAAAGCCTCAAACAAGAAAACAAATAAATAAAATAATACAAGTGGTGAAAATAAATAAATATAGACACTGTAACACTCTTTCAGTCACAAAAGATCTCAAATTCATCCGTGCAATCAGTGTTATCCATGTAAATAAATAAGTGGTCCAAAATGATCCCCAGAATGACAACCCAACTTTTACAACTTTCTAATCCAAGAACATCAAACTACATCCAGACGTAACTGTGAGAGGCAACGTGATAGTCCCATAAACTCAGCGATGAAGCTGAGTCTATGGATCAATCACTTTTGCCATCTTAGACAGGTCGATGGTGTCTCTGTCTTCTTCCGTCTTTCTGGTGTTGCACCCTCTGCCCTCTCCATGCTGCCAGCCCCCTCCACCTCCAGGTATTTGCAGGGGCCCATGCAGTCCAACAGCAACCCCCTTGTCGTGAAACTCTCAAAATCCTGTCACTGCTCACCTCCACTCATTTGTTCCCCGTTTTCACCACTTGTGGAACAAACTTCCATATTCTCTTCAATGTCATTCTTCCCTACAGGTCTTCAAGAAAGCTTCTCACCAGCATCTCAGATCATCCATCATCCAAAACCATGATATTTTCTACACCCGTTAAACTACCCCCCCGACCCCCACACCCACCTTTGCTTCTCTATCCATCTTGTCCACCCCCTGCATTCTCCCCTACCCCTCATCCATACTTGCACATCCCTTGTTAACCATCTCCGTTTATTTTCTCCTTCAACCCTGCTGTTGGTATTTCCCCCTTCTCTTTTTGCTGTTATTTTTGTGATGTTGCATCCTGAGTTAACTTTCTCATCCACGAGCCTCGATTCTGTAGGAAAAAAAAAAAAACATCCTGTTAAGGAACCCCAGGGTTAAAGCAACAAGTCTGTTCGTGAGATGGATCTCAACCACAGCAGAATCGAAAAAGCAAAAGGAATGCCACATGTTGGAAGAAACCAAAATGATTAATCTTCGCATGAGTGACACGCTTTCGTGGAACGCCAGAACATCTCTGCCAAGGAACAGAAAAGCAGGATTCCAATACAACACAAAATTCACAATTTTCATCATGGGATTATTTAATTATGCACCTTGCATTTTTCAGATGGAGATAACAAGGGCTTTGGATTTAGCATTACCAAGGACTTTTGATTGCAACTAACAATCATTTAAGCAGCGTCAGGGGAAATTAAACAATTAGAGTTTCCGTCATCAGCAAGTGATTACAGTCGTTATTTTGACCGATTTGACTAGCCTCCCAGGATCATTCAATTTTGAAAATCATGCTGTGTCCAATAATTATTGACTATGATTGCACAGTCATAATACCAAGAGGCTCATGAGAGCTTCTGGAATCCTTCAAGTTGATGGTTCAAAACAGTTCAAGATCAAGCACCACTTTTAGGACAGGGTTCATCACGATCCCATGTTTGACAGCCCAAAAGAGGTTTGAAAGTGCAAGAGCAGACCACAATACAAACATGACAATGAAACTTTCAGCCATATAAAATTGGGCACAGAGAGATGTTGCTGACACCAAACACATACTCGTGCTATAAATAAAATACAATTCGTAATATAGGGTCTCAAAAGTTGCACACCTTGATGGACAGCATTGCTCTGAGCAATGGCCCGTACATCATGAGACGCGAACCTGGACCAAGCTCCAACTCGACGCAAATGCGGTCGGGAGGAAGCATACTGGGGTCAAAGGTCGATGGGCCAGCAGATTGCTGTCCAGCTGAGCCGGTCGGGCTGTGAGAATGCGGCCGTGAGCCCTGATTTTGAGGAGACGGTCGAAGGACAGACAGCAGCTCCTCTTCCAAATCAGACACTAAAGAATGCAGTTGAGCAGGTCAAGTACAAATTAAATCATCTCCATAATACATTAGCAAGAAGGGTGAAAATTTTCAATCATCAACTGCAACATCCTCTCTATTCCCATTCCTTTGTCCATCATTTCAATTTACTCCCTCCCACATTCATTCATTCATTCATTCCACTTACAGTCCACCAGCACAAAACTACAAAACAATCTTATTTCTCAACGAATAAGCAAGATTATTAAAGTTTTCAAAAAATGTATTTTAAAATATCATTAGAGCTAAATGACAAAGGTTTAGCCAACAATGGCAGGAAAGGGGGAAGAAAATGGGGAAATGGAATGTTAAAGCATGTATGGAAATAAATCGAGACAGCGTCTGCATGGTGTTTCCACCAAATTTTGACTGACTGCCTGAGAGAAGAGGAGGATTGCACAGACAAATGATTCCACAGATGGAAGAAAAGCAATTAAACGATGAGGGATGTGCAGATAATGTAACTTTTGTAATGGCAGAAAATGTAACCTATAAATCATTCAAAGCCCATCATATGAAACAAACAAAATGCACACAAGCATCAACTCCCTCTCAAACAATATCAAATGAAGAACTGTGCTTGTGAAGAACAGCAAGCGATTTGAACACAGGCACTCTGAAACCTGCTATGGCTTTAAGTAGATTTACCTTGATCCAATGCTATTTTGATCATAATTTTTTCCCAAGATAATAAGCTCCAAAATTTAAGCAGTTTGTCCTTAATAGGATTAAGCATGCAATCTGAGTTTCTTCTTCGGTGCAGAAAAAAAAAAAACAAGTGGTGCCAGGCACATCAAAGGCATAAAGTTATTTTGGGGATCAAATTTAAATTTGATACATCCTTAACCTGAATGTTGATTATAAGGAATATTTTCATCTTAGTTGAGCAAAGTTTGAAGTAAATCAGATCATTTTTGACGAAGTTATGAGCGAAAAACGATTTTGATCTTTTTGTGACCTTGACCTTGACCTTTGATCCAATTGGACCCAAAAGTTAATGGGGTCGTCTAAGGTTCATTGCCCACCTGTGGATTAAATTTGATAGTGTTTGCTGAAGCTGTTTTGCCATAAAGTTGCTAACAGACAGACAGACAGACAGACAAACAAACCGGACGATTACAATATCCCACTCCCTCCATTCGGGGGGGGGGGGGGGGGATAATTAAGATATACTTGGCCACGAGTTTACAGCTAACAGTGTCCATACTATAAACAATAATTTCACTTTCACAGTTACAATATATACAGTCCATATTATAGGTATGTACTATATGTAATATAGTCTTCAGAACGGTTTTTTGTGTTTGTTAATAAACAATGAAATATTCTTTCAATTTATATTCTGTGTTATGTTTATTTGTTCAACCAGAATATTAAATAACAAATAAATGAAAACGTTCTGATCGTAAAATGATTTTGAGTTGATTTTCATGACCCACCTGTGAATAAAATTTGACAGTGTTTGAGCCAGCCGTTTTCCCGTAAAGTTGTATTTTCGTAACCATGTTTTAGTTTTAATGGAAAATTTGTAATTTTGACCGATGACCAAGACCCCCCAAAACTTCGGACCCTACCGATCTTCACACATATGCATTTTTCACGATAGGATTGAAAGGATATTAAGTCACAAATAGAATAAGGTTCACTATAAGCTTAGTTTGAAGTAAATCAGATCATTTTTGACGAAGTTATGAGCGAAAAACTATTTTGACGTTTTCGTGACCTGACCTTGACCTTTGACCTAATTGGACCCAAAAGTTAATGGGGTCGTCCGAGGTTCATTACCCACCTGTGGATACAATTTGACAGTGTTTGAGCCAGCCGTTTTCCCGTAAAGTTGTATTTTCGTAACCATGTTTTAGTTTTAATGGAAAATTTGTAATTTTGACGGATGACCATGACCCCCAAAACTTTGGACCCTACCGATCTTCACAAATATGCATTTTTCACTGTAGGAATAGGTAGGATTATAAGTGACAAATAGAATAAGGTTCACTATAAGCTTAGTTTGAAGTAAATCAGATCATTTTTGACGAAGTTATGAGCGAAAAACGATTTTGATCTTTTTGTGACCTTGACCTTTGATCCAATTGGACCCAAAAGTTAATGGGGTCGTCCAAGGTTCATTTCCCACCTGTGGATTAAATTTGATTTTGTTTGCTAAAGCCGTTTTGCCGTAAAGTTGCTAACAGACAGACAGATAAACAAACAAAGACAAACAAACAGGACGATTACAATATCCCGCTCCCTCCCTCCGGGGGGGGGGGGGGAGGGGGATAAAAATGGAGAGGAAGAAAAAAATTATTCGATGATAAAAAAAAAAATTTTCATCTTTACGATGATAAAGCAGAAATTAAAATAAACTACTATCATAACGTTTTAGGCTAAGAAATCTGAAAACGAGCCATAATTCTGACAATAAATATTTTTCACAGTTTTTTTTTTTTAATCCCCTTAAAGGCCCAGCAGAGGGCCTGAGGAGGCTGAGCTGGTTAAAGGAACCTCAAACAGCAGTGTGGTTCGAGTGCAGCGAGATAAATCAACAAGTAATGGAATGAAAATCTCTAAGGAGAAACAAGGTCATTGCTCGGTATTAATCCGTTACGTAAAGGGCCCATGTACATATTGTGGCGGATCCGGGGTTCGAGGCTCGCCACAAGGGGAAGCACTCAGGTCCCTCCCGAATGCCCAGTCCTGAGGCTATGATATATTTATCATATAATGCCCAGATATGTTTATCAATATATTGCATGGTTTTTGGAAGTATTATGAAGGCGATTTGTGCTCTGTTGTCTTCAAATATGTGATTCAATTTAAATAAACGTTTAAAGAGGTTTCAAGGTGTATGAATAAATAAATTCTGTGTTTTACCACCGTTTTCCACAGTGTCTATTAAATCACCCTATCTAATACGTTACATTAGTTACATGTGCCTGTTGTTGGTGTCCTTTACAACATTCGTAAAATATAAAGTTTCCTGTTTGGAATGATTTTCAACTTTGTTTGACTGCCAGGCAGGCAGACAGAGTAAAAAATTATCTCACTTCTCTCTGTGCATGTGTGTTTGGGAGGAATTTAAGGCCAAAGTATGGCAGACTTGTCTTTCTATTCATGTTCTAATTCGTGTTCACAATATAACACGATATAAATAAGTTGTTCCTCGATCATAAACTGATATTACAGACAGACGGACGGACATTAAACAATTGATTAACCCAGCTTTTTGCTGCAAGCACGCAGGGTAAAACCAGTGGAATTTGACAACATTTTGCAATTTTTGGTTCCTTCCTTCAAAAACGGTGCCATGTGAATGAAAGATACCCAGGAAATGGAAATACTCACGGGAGCGTTTTAGCTGCTCATCAGCCTTGTTTGGAAAGATTGGATGCCAGGTATAAGAGATGCTTAGCTGGAGGTATGGAACGAACCAGCAGTCAATCCAAGCCAGCCTGACAAAGAGAAGCAAGTGTTAACTGGTCAAGGAGGCAAAAACAAAACTTAAAGACCTCAAGTACACATCTAATCAGCAAGAAGATTGAATGGTTATTAAAAATAGAACACAATGAACCAGATTACTTATTGAAATTGCCCAATTTATTCCAGCTTTGTGGAGTCATATGGGGAGAACTGGACCAAGTCTTTGTGGAATGGCCTGGCCAGACCTGACGTTTTACGGTGGAAGGAATTTTCTCATTTGTTCAGGGTGCCGGCGATAACTCACCTAATCTTCACAAATTATACCGTGGTATCTTCAACGTCCACCAACGATTAGTGCTGACAGATAGGACACCCGACTTAATGTCCATCCGTGAAGAATCACTGGAAAAGCATCAGATCCTGATCTTCACCAAAATGGAATTCATTCTTCCTTGTCACACACCCAACATGTCCACCACGTTTAATCCGAATACGTCCACAACTTTTGAGATAACGTGCTATTTATCATTTTTGGCCCTATCTCTCAATCACGTAAAAATATTCTTGTAGTCGAATCTGGATCCAGATCTTCACCAAAATCTAATCAGTTCATCGTTGTCACACACCCAACCAGTCCAACAAAATTTCATCTGGATCCGTCCACAACTTTTTGAGATATCCTGCACACAAACAAACAAAGACAGAAAGGTGTGAAAACATAACTTCCTTCACCTTTGGTGGCACAAATACTTTCTCTTCTCTTCGCATTCCTCAAACATAAATACTTTTTAACAAAAATGAAAACAAACAAAAATTTCCCTTAAAACAACCCTTTGTGAAAAACCTCCAAATGAGAAGAAAAACAAACTTCTCAATTGTTTAAACACAGAGAAGTTGAAAAGCACTTTGGGTTCCGTTAAAGAAACAATCATTTTGCCCTTTAAATCAATCTGCTCTTCAGATGGAATCGGTATTCATCAAGCAATATTTGCATCTTGTTCAAAAGATAAAGCACCAAATGGCATTTCTAAAAGGTCACCAATTAGACTACTTCCTTAAACTCTGTTTGTGCAAGCGAGGCCGAATGTACTCGAAGAAACTGGAATTTATTACGGGAATGCTCGAGAGTCCAGAACAATATGAACAAAGAAGGCTTGGTGGCATCATGGTTGATGGTTATGAGTACTTGCAAGTAAACTTTGTAGAGGTCGTTTTGCCCATCGTTGCCTTGTCATATCAACAATGCATTAACTTCATCTCTTTGCCAATTTATATACTCACCTCATTTTTACCATTAAATTAACAACCGCATCTGTTATTATTATTGAATTGATATCTTACAGCCTTGGTTGTGGAATGGTGAGAGTGTCAGCTACAATTCTGGGAAGTCGGCGGTTGAGTCATACCAAAGACTAAAACGTGCTGCTTTCTTGCTTGATTCTCAGTATTTAAAGGAAAAAAAATGATAGAGCACAGGCAAACAACTACAGGTTGGTAATAACAGTGCAGCCATTGATGGGCCAAATGTCCTCCTCCTGGGATGAAGTTCCTTGGAGGGAAACTCATTATTATCATTATTATTATTATTATAAAAGACAAGCATATACAGTGTAAAAAAAAAAATCACAAGTTACCACTTATTGTTTTGCTTGGTAGGGTTATGAACAAAATAACTTGAACGCTTTAGAAGTTTGGAAAAAACTCAGATGTGAATATTCAGTAAAAAAAAAAAATTGTCTCTTCGATGTAACTTATGTGGAGGAACTTCAAAGTTAGTTATAGACATTAAGAATAAATAAATAACACACACCAATTACTTTAAGGCCTTTAAGCTGGGAGAAAAGGTCTTACCTGTTACAAATCAACACAGCATTACTTAATTGCTAAAAAAAAAAAAAAAATGGTGTATTAACTGGCAATCACGTGTTTCGTCAAAAGTCAGACGGAATAAGACTCCAACACCAGGTTTATGTCCCTGAACACGAGTCAGGCAAAGGAGACATGTTAAATGAAAAAGGATGGCTCACTCAGTCTGTGTGAGGTTCCGCCACTTGCGCTTCCCATGGGAGGCCTGCTCGGTTAGTACAGTGCCCGAGGGTGATGCTTTCATTGGTGTGCCACCAGCCTTGGTGAGGTTGCTGAGTGCGTAACGGCTTGGATGGCATTCGGGCAGGAAAAGGCGCAGCTCGACATCATCCGACTGATTATGGAGAAAGCACCACAGGTCGTGCAAAAACTTGAGAATGTTAAAGAACTACTAAAGTTTAACTCTGACTGACCGATGGATAATAATAACGTTTGGTTTTATTAACATTCAAAAAGCGTACAATATCATAGTCCGAAGACTACAACAGTCGTGTTTACATTAAAATGAGAAAATCGATTTACAATGAATGCACAAGCAAATATCTACAGTGCCTATAGAAAGTCTACACCCCCCTTTTAAAATGTTCGCATTTAGTTGCCTTATAGTCTGGAATTAAATTGCATTAAATCAGTCTTTTTCAACCTTTATTTACACATCGTAACCAAAAACTTCCAAGTGAAAAACAAATTCTACAAATTTCAGGAAATTAATTAAATATACAAAACTAGAATATCTTGGTTGGATAAGTGTCCACCCTCCATTATAATAGCATTTGTAAATTCGATCAGGTGTAACCAATCACCTTCAAAATCACACACCAAGTGAATTGGCCTTCACCTGTGTTAAATTGTAGTGATTCTGATTACTTTGGAAAAAAAAAAAATCAGCTGTTCCCGTAGGTTTCCTCGGCTGGGTAGTGCATTTCACAACAAAGACTCAACCTGAGAACCAAGGAGCTTTCAAAAGACCTTCAGGATAAATTTGTGGAAAAGTACAGATCAAGAGATGGATATAAACATATTTCAAAGGCCTTGAATATCCCCTGGAGCACAGCCAAGACAATCATTAAGAAGTGGAAGGGGCATGGTACCACCAGATCAGGCCGTCCCTCCAAACTGGATGACCAAGCAAGGAAGAGACTGATCAGAGAGGTCACCAAGCCACATTTCCAATCTGGCCTCCAAAGCCAGTCGCCAACTGGGAATCCTCCATCGTGCAAAGTCCTCCTCGGCCCACCTGAGCTCCTGACCACATACAAAGCTTTCGTCCGCAGCCTAAGATGGAGTACTGCTCTCCCCTCTGGGCTGGTGCTCCTGCCTCCCACCTTTCTCGGCTTCATGCTGTGGAAACCGAGGTATTTTGGATCATTGGCATCTCCTGCAATGAGGCTGAGTCTTTGGGCCTCTCATTCTCTCACTGCAGGCAGATCGGTGGTCTTTCTGTCTTCTACCGTCTCCTTGCCGGTCTTGCCGCCCCCCCCCCCCACCCCGCTTTGTCTGCGATTTGTCCCCACCATATTCTCGCAGGGCGCTCAAGGTCCGCCAACAACCCCCTTCTGGTAAAACTACCAAAATCACGAATCACTGCTCACCTTCACTCTTTCATTCCTCTTTTTTCCCACCTTTGGAATAAACTCCCTCACTCTGTTCAATCCCATTCTTCCTTCCAGGCCTTCAAAACAGCTGTTCACCACCACCTCTTATCTTCCCCCATCAAAATCCTCGATCTTTTCTACCCCCGTTAATCCACCCCAAACCCACTTCCTTCAAATTCCCTGCTTTCTTTCCTGAAAGTCCCTGCAATATCCATCTTGCATCCCCCATGTTCCCCTCCCCATCCCTGACCCTTCCACAGATCTCCCAATGTCTCTGTTCCCCACCGTTTTGTCCTTCCCACTCCCACCCCTCTTGTCTCAGCCCCCCTCGCTGTGCGTTATGTGTTCGCTCTCATATGAGCCTCGACAACGCATACAAAAAATAAAAATTAAAACATTTAAAAAAAGGGGGGGACCAATGGCAACTTTTAAAGAGCTGCAGGCCTTGATGGCAAAGACAACAATATCCCAAGCACTCCACAAGTCTGGCCTGTATGGTAGGGTGGCAAGAAGAAAACCATAACTCAAAAAAGCCTAACCATTTTGCACAGAAGAATGGGCAAATAAAGCCCAAATCAAGGTGTGCAAAGTTGGTAGAGACCTATCCAAACAAACTCAAAGCTGTAATTACTGCCACAGGTGCTTCCACCAAGTATTACATCAGGGGGGGACACTTGTCCAACCCAGACATTCTAGTTTTGTATTTTTAATTAATTTTGTGAAATTTGTAGAATTTGTCTTTCACTTGGAGCTTGTGGGTTACGATGTGTAAATAAAGGTGGAAAAATAACCCCCGGTGGGGGGTGACGGTCATCTCTGTTTTGACCGTATCACATCGACGATTTTTCCAACTTTGAAGACATGTGACTCGATAACTAGGACGAATTAAAAAAAAAAAACCGGCCTGACCAAATTTAGATATTGTTCCATATTATCAGAATCCGAAGAAATTTCGAAGATCGGATCACAAACGGCAGAGATAGATTTTGAAAATTGACGATTTCGCAACTTTGGAGTGGCCTTGACCTTCACCTTGACCTTCAATCGTGTCAAAAGTCATACCGTCGTGTATCACTCATCGGCCCCTACCCACATACCAAGTTTGATCAAGATAGGGCAAAAAAATTTTTGACCGTATCACATCGACGATTTTTCCAACTTTGAAGACACGTGACTCGATAACCAGGACGAATTTTTAAAAACCGGCCTGACCAAATTTAGACATTGTTCCATATCAGAATCCGAAGGAATTTCAAAGATCGGATCATAAACGGTGGAGGAGATAGATTTTGAAAATGGACGATTTTGTAACTTTCGAGTGACCTTGACGTTGACCTTCAATCGGGTCAAAGGTCTTACCGTCCTGCATCCCTCATCGACATCTACCCACATACCAAATATCAAGAAAATCGGAAGAAAAAAATGGGGACGTACGTACGTATGAACGTACAAACAGACTGACAGAGACTGGTTTTATTAGGTCATCTAGTTAGAGATGACCTAAAAAGTCTGATTTAATGCAATTTAATTCCAGGCTATAAGGGAACAAAAGGTGAAAAATTTGAAAGGGGGTGTAGACTTTCTATAGGCACTGTACATAGATACATCAGACACACCTACTGACTTTTATGGTGAGCATGGCCACGGATTACGTCTCGCACAGTAAAACCGCATGATCCGCAAAGAACAATCATCCATCTGCCACCCAGACGATTGTTCCCACTAATGCAAACCATTCAAACAGAAGGCACATGATGCGATCGGCAGGTAAATTGAAACATGTGGAGTGTGACGAGCACTCCCCCGATCTCCATTGGACATAGTCCTACACCAAAGCGTCACCTCTAACCCAGAGGCCTCGGCGACTCTGTCAAACAGACAAAGATTAAAATGTTCAAAATCAGTAAAACATCAAATGGAGCCGCCTATCTGAATTTCAGGCTTATTTGCCCTCATCAGGACGGGATACCGATACTAAACAATGAACACATTCTTTGTGTAGGATGTCCAATGGAGATCGGGGGAGTGCTCGTCACACTCCACATTTTTCAATATTATATATATATATATATATATATATATATATATATATATATATATATATATATATATATATATATATATATATGTATATATGAAAATTGATTACATTCAATAATTGTTTAAAAGATTCAATAATTGTCAACCTAGCTTAAAACTCATCCCAGTGTTTCACAGGCAGGGCGATTCATCAATGTGTGTGCCACCACTCAGATGGATGTTAAACTGCACATCCTGTCTGCTGTCATTAGTTGGTGGATGTTAAAAAGATTCCACGGTGTCTTTCGCGAAGAGAAAGCGAGTTATTGCCGGCACCCGAAAAAAATTACTAATCCTGCCTGACTTCCTGAGTCAAAATGGTGCCCCGTCCAAGATTGTTGCTTCGGCGTCGTCATCATCATCGTCGTCATCATCAACATTATGCAATAATCCAGTCACGCTGATAATCACGAGAACAAAAGTGACAGACTCAATAGCACACGTGTTGAGAACACACCAACCTTGAGTCCAAAGTTGATGTTGCAGGTGGTTGGCATGAACTCCAGGAACGGGAGACAGAAGTCCACATTGAGCACCTCTCCACAGACAGCAATATATACTGTGATAAAAATCATAAAAAGTGGGTATTTGTAAAATAAAGGTAATCTGAGTACTAGAATAAAAAGAAAAACTTGTAAAGTAGATTGCAGCACTTTCACATTAATTTAACAATGGCTGAGTACTTATGCAGAAGGTAAGGTTACTTAGGAGAGGGGCAGGCAAAGAGTGAGCCAGGGGGGAGGGGGGGTTGATTTATTAATTTTTTAGTAAAAGGAGAGAGAAAGGGAGAAGACATGAAAGAATAGGGAGCGGATGAGGAATGTGGAGAGAAGAGATTTGGAGGATGTTTTGGAAAGGTCATTGTGATGTCAATGTGATGAAAAGCAAGAGAATGACCTTACATGAGGTAAATTTGGAAGGAAAGGAAGGGAGGAGGGTTCGATTCCAACATTTTTGCACATCAAGTTAGTTTCCCTTTGTGGAATTTTAGTAGATTTAAAATTCCCTGAGATGCATCGACAAAACCGCAATCATGATCAACTTTTCAAATGAAAGTGGTGACGAGCAATGTTGCATACTGGGAGAAAAGAACTTTGAACTATTTATTTTGCCGACAATAGCGAGGCTCATGGAAGAACAAGGTGACAGAGGGCCAAAAGGCAATGCACCGACAGTGGGGTTACAGGTGAATGCAACAAGCAATGGAATGAACAAACAGAAACCATGACGGAGAGTGGCTGAAGGGGAGGAACCACAAAGCTGCAAATGAGAGCACAGGAAATAATCCTCATGTAAAATCTTTAACATTCACTACCAACCAGATAAGGCAGTGTGCCTGAATCTCATGTGACAGAATGCTGTGTCCATAAGTCAATGGCAAGCCCATGATATTCAGGGTCTGTCACACCTTCCCAAATCCCAACCATCCATGCCCACCCCCAACATTCCTACACCCCACAATCCCCTCTCTTGCCCTCCCCTCCCACCCCATCCTCCCATCTCCTCTGAGCAGCCAAGCAAAGGACATGAATCGCTGAACAGGCCTACAAGTTAATTTATTTTGTTGCACATTCAAGTCCTGAATAAGTGAGAGATATCAGCCTTGACACAAGAGTGAAAGTTATGATGTGAAGCAATTTCATTTTGATGCTGATAAGAAGAGCATCAACATCTAAAGCAGAACCATCAAATATTGCACGAGTTGCTGACTACCGTACTAGCGATCTTTTTATTTCTCGAGCAAGAATCTACGACATGCCAACAGAAACAAAGAACCTGGAAAGATGCCGTGCTTGGCACGATACATCAAGTCCTCGCTTAACATTGTCCTGGTTAATGGTGTTCCATTATCATGTCACTTATCTCTTCGAGAACATACTCGTTTAAACTTGTCCACCCTTGTGTAATAAGGTCATGGACAGTCGATAACGACTGCATGCTCATCTGCATCAAAACACCTTAAAACCTCTAATTTAGTAGCAAGCTAATGATTTTCCTCGTTCTAATAAAGCTACAGTATAAACGATACTGTAAATACCGGTGTATAAGCCATTCCTAAATATTGATGTACAAGCACATCGAGAGTGCGTACAGTATAGGCCTTATCCTACAGTATAGGTACAGTATAGGTGACACAACGAACAGTCAAGGCAATGAATGCAATGGGGGTAAGGGACAGGACAGGAGCAAACAAAGACCTACAGCCGTTTGTCTATTTATTATGTACACAATTACTTAACAGTTCTACTTATGGACATGGCGCCACAACTTTCATTCAAAGAAAACCCCAGGAAAGGAAAGGGCAAGAACAGGGCCCGTAGGCCTTTAATGTTCGCGGAGCTGTGGAGACCGCAAGAGCTCCGAGAGGCCGTGCTGGTCACCTGCCACCCTCGTGGTGTCTCGCTGGGGGACCCTCGACGTTTCGCCGTAAACATGGCAGCTCGGTTGGTCCAAGCCCCGCCGTGTGGCCTGGTGGATCGGCCTAGCCGACGATGCCTCGGAGGAACGAACGGGCCTTGCTCTCTTTTACTAGTTGATGCTCTTTTAAAAGCCCGCCCGCTCCTCAGCGTTGCTCGGTCCGTCTCGGGGCCGGCTGGCGACTTCTCTCCGGCTGTGTCCACTGACCCACGGTTCGGCACCGTACTGCTGGCTTGGCTGCGCTCCGGGCTTCGCTGCGCTCCGATGACCCCGACTGCCCTCCACTGGACTCGAACCTTGACAGACTGATCACAGACTTCTCGGTGAACCCAGACCGACTCCAGGCAAAAACTGAAACTCGGCGGTTCAGCCCCGCCTTTTATGGGGTCCGGGGGGGGTGAGTTTTATCCCCCACCTTCGACCTTTCATCCCCCCCCCCCGCTGGCTCCGCCCCTTTTGGTATTTTGATCCGATCTCGTCGCAAAATGCGGAGAAAGCGGACGTGGCAGAGATCACCAGCCGTGGAAAGCGAACGTGGCAGAGATCATCAGCTCCCGCCCTAACGAGGGAGTCCCCGCGCCTGTTGGCGGATGGTGTTGTTCGTGGGGATTCGCTGTGGCTGGCGAAAAGATGGCGGCGCAATAGAGATGAAGGTGAGGCGATGTTGTTCGTTTGTGGAGATTTTGTTGAGGAGATGGTGGAGATGTCGTGGTTGGCGCTGTGGTGGGGATGGCGTGGTTGTTGAAGTACTGGTTGTGGTTGTTGAGATGCGGTTGTTCCAAAATAAAGATAGCAAAATAATAATGGCTGACTCAAAGATCACAGCCCGGGTACACGAATAATTCCCTCTCGACATCGGTGGGGAAATCTAATCTGAACACACACTTATCGACATAACTGATCTCTGGGAAGCCTGAATGGTGTTCTGTGAATTTCCACAACTGTAACAATATATATAATAATTTAAATTTGAAGTCATGAAACAACAACTTCATACCTTTCAACACAGGAAGCAAGAGGAATAAAAAAAAACACGAAATAAGTCGAAATGACCGTCTTGGCCTTCGTAGTGTTACGCGAGGACTTGCAGTACTGAAGTGTTAGCAGTTTACTATTTCCTTCAAGTTTTCCTTTGCAGTTCAACCTCAAATTAAATGGCAAATTAAAAGAGTTTGGCCATGCTGTAGGGAGTGGAAATGGAGGATATTCTGACCATCCACAAATGGAGTATTTGAGTTGTTTGGATAATATAGTAGTCTGGGCATGTCGAGCACACAGATTGGAATCCTGTGTCCTTTCAGGGTCCTCTTCCTCAATGTGCACTCACGACCAGAAGCCTTTAAGTAAGGGTCCATTTACACATTCCTAAATGGCAGTACATTTCAGGACATAACATCATTCTTCCTTCAAAACAAGTTCTGGTTCAGTGTTGGATTGTGCTCCATCGAATATGGCCCTCAGGTGACATGACAACACGAACCAAGGCAGTTTCTTTCAGTTAAGTTGGGGCTCTGTGTCTGTGGTGGTCAATGCATATTTTTTATGGACAGAACAGTATGGCAGGTATCTTGTCATATTTGGGACAGGTGGAAAGCCAAAGGCTTTTTTCTTCGACCCTCTCTCCTGACCCAACCCCCACCATATAATCATTCTTCAAAGCTCATATCTCCCTGACTCTCCTCTTCCTATCTACTCTCTCAATCTACTCCATCTTCCTCACACTTTCCTTAATCATTCTCTTCATTCCCTTCCTCAAATATAATTTTTCTCAATTCCCCTGACCTCCCCCCAAACCCAATTCATATATGTAACGTGTACTTGGCCTATAACTATATAAATAACCACATCACTCAATCTCAGATTCCAAGTGAACAAAAGAAATGGCCCTTGGTAACCATGCAAGCCCACACCAAATCATATCTATTACGTATTAAAGACCACAAGGACAACCATCGGGTTTTCTTCATCATTTACTGCTTTGACAACAACGCTATCATTATTGAAGAATCAAGCCTTTAGCCATTAGATAGCAAAAGCCATTTTATAACCAAATCTTTCCATTGAGAATGTTAATATTTGGAAAACATATTGATGAAGAATGCCAACAGAGAGGGGGGGGGGAACAGTTTATTTTGCGCACACTAGATGAGGCAAGTCGTCAAGGGTACGTCAGCATTATTGTGCCACAGCACAGGATGAAATATTCATTCGTGACAATAATGCTGCGAAACGAATGCAGAAAAAAAAAAAAAAACAGAGAAAAGTTACAAAAGGAATCAGAAGAACCAAATGAAAAGGGAGGCAAAACCGGAGAAATTTATAGATTTCATAAAATCGTATTATACGTGTGCACAAGCTATGACGGAGCAACACAGAGCAATTCGTTTTGTCTTACAAAAGTATAGAAATCATTTCACAACACGATTGAGTACCCTCTTACTGGAGCGGTGCTAATTCACCAATTGGATAAGAAAACAAAGAACTAGAATGGCATTCTGTAGACCTAGAATGGGCCAAACTGAACATTTTACGTTTTGTATCCCAATGAGAGGAAGGATCTGTATCCGGATCTTCAACAAAATAGAATAGATTTGTCCTCGTCACACACACACACACGATCTGTCCACCAAGTTTTGTCATAACCACCTGTCATCTGTCCACCGCTCAAAGTAACCGGCCCAGCGGGCCTTCACTTCGGACTCCTCTGTCAAGAGCCTATCACCCTCTGCTCTAACTGCAGTACACTGAGGGATGGGCTTTGATTCACTGAATCAAACGTCCATAACTTTTTGAGATTTTTTTTGTATACATAGTCTAGACTTGTGGAAGAGCTAGTACAGTGAACAGATCAGGACGGAACAGACAAGAACAGGATGCAAAACATGCATACATGGGGTGGGACAAGATTGATACAGAAGGACACTCCAAGGAGGGAGAACTAGAACATTGAAAGGACAAGGGATTTCAGTTGGGTTCATGAAAGTAGAAAAGATCATGGTTTTGAATTTGGGACAATCTGACATGGTGTTGAACAGCTGTCTTGAAGACCTGGAGGGAAGGATGAGGTTGAAGAGGATGTGTAAGTTAATTCCACAGGTAGGAAAAAAACATTTTTTTAAAGAGGAACAAATGAGTGGATGTGAGCAGTGATCCTGGATTTAGGTAGTTTCACCAGAAGGAGGATGATGGTTCTGCAGAAAACGGGGGAGACAAAGGGACTACCGACCTGTCTGCAATGGCGAAGTGATAGGCCCATAGAGTCAGCTTAATCGGAGGACATTCCAATAAATAATCTTGAAGACTTGGCCTTGGTTTCCATGGCATCAAGCTGAGCAAGATGTGAGGCAGGAGAGCCAGCCAGTGGGAAGAGCAGTACTCCATCAAGGTGTGCATGAAGGCTTTGTTCAGGTGAGCCAATGAAGGACAATGTACGACGGGGGATTATGTACAACGGAGGAACTTTTTTATGCAATGCAGTGATGTTGGCCGATATCCAAGCAGATGGAAGATGACCTAGCGCCAATGACAGCATAAAAAGGGCAGAGAGAAGATGTGCAAGAGCAGCAGCACAGGTTCTAAGTCATGAGCTGATGCCATCCGGAACAACAGCAGAGTCAGAGTCAAGGGATGAAATAACCTTCTCCATCTTCTCAGATGCAAAAGTCACAAAGTCCAGGAGCAGTTAGGTGTGACGGAAGGATTTGTACCAAGAATGAAGAGTTGAGAACACAAGATTTGGAAGCAAACAGATTTGTGGCATTTAGCCTTCTCACGAGAAGAGTTAGCTGAAGTGCCATATGAAGAGAGGGAAGAGATGGAAGGGGAGCACACTCCAAAGACAGACTTAACAAGATGCCACCAGATTTTAGAGGAGGGGTCAGGTCAGCTCAGGTCAGGTCATGTCTGGGAGCATGCGCCAGAGCAGCGCGTCGCTGCGTCCACTTTCCGCCGGTACTCCAGGGGCCTCCGTCTGGCCATCCCCCAGGCAGATGCATAGCCCATCCCCATCTCCTTGAGATGCTGATCAACCTGCTGCAACCACGAGGCACGTGGTCGGCCCATTGACTTCCTCCACTCAGGAGACTCCCTCGCTGAGAGAATCTGGTGAGCAGGATCAGCATCAGGAAAACTAGCCACATGTCCATACAGCCGCAGCTGACGCTCACGGACGATGCAGGGAACAAATCTCATTTGAGTCTCTCTCAGCAACTGCTCGTTGGACAGAAAGTCTGAGCAGCGATAGCCAAGGATTCTCCGAAGAGACCTGGTACCAAAGGAATTAAGTGTCCATCTCAGATCCTTGGTCAGAGTCCAAGTCTCGCATCCATAGAGCAAGATTGGAAGCACGAAGGACCTGAAGACTCAGACTTTCGTCCTCCTGCACAGGTACTGCCAGCGCCACACCCCATTATCCAGTGAATCCATGACTCCCCAGACCGACCCAGACATCTATTGACCTCTGACTCACAGCCAGCAGAGACATGAATATCACTGCCAAGGTAAGTGAATCTCTCCACGACCTCAACATGCTCACCACAAACAGGCACAGACAGGACAGCAGCATCCAAGATGTCATTGAAAGCCTGGATCTTAGTTTTGACAGAGGAAACCCGTAATCCCAGCGGCTCCGACTCCTCATTCAGCACCTCGAGGGCCCCTAAAAGGATATCTAAAGTCTCCGCAAAGATGACTGCATCATCTGCGAAATCAAGGTCAGAGATCTTGACATTCCCAAACGATGCACCGCAACTTGATCTCTCCGACATCCTCCCAATAATCCAGTCCATACAAGCGCTAAAAAGTGTGGGGGCCAGTATACACCTCTGACAAACTCCAGTAACAACTGGAAATAAGTCAGAGATGATACCACCACATCTCACAGCACTGGTGGTCATATGGCAGCTTAGCTGCCAGGATAGCTACCATTTCTTGAAGCGCGACTATGTCGCTGATGCAGTGCCCCTCCATCAGTACACACACTGGAACTGGTACTCATTTCGCCGATCTCGGAAGGATGACAGGCTGAGTCAACCCCCTGGTGTATAAATTCAGTGGCCGATGGGACTTGAACTCAGGACCCGAGGATCCCAAGCCGCCACCCTAACCACTCAGCCAACACCAGGCTTAATCTAACAGCACTCTCAGTACCAGAGTAGAGTTCAGACATCAGATCGATCAGTTTTGGTGGCACCCCACGAAGACCTAGAATCCTCCAGAGGGCATCCCGATTCACTGAATCGAACGCTTTACAGAGACCAACATAGGCTGCAAGCAGCCCCTGCCGAAACTCTCGTCTGCGTTCGGTGAGGACCCAAAGAGCAAGGATACGGTCAATCGTTAACCTCTTTGGTGTAAAGCCTGACTGCTCTGGATGCTGGTGCTCAAGCAGATGATGACGAACCCTATCAATAATTATCCGAGCAAAGACCTTGCCCGGCACTGAGAGCAGTCACCCCTCAGTAGTTGTTGCAGTCTTGGCGATCACCCTTCCCTTTCCAGAGAGCGCAAAAAGGCCCCTCTTCCAGTCAGTTTGGATGATGCCTGTGTTCCAGGCAGAGCACAGAACTGCATGCAATGACATGAGTGCAGCATTTCCACCAGCCTTGAGAAGTTCAGCATGGATGCCACAGATCCCTGGAGCTTTACCCCATTTCAACCGGTTCACCGTAGCCTGTGTTTCCACAAGCGAAGGTGGACCACAGTTGATTGGAGGGTCAGCAACAGGGAATGTAACACCCCTGATGTCCAACTCGACAGCTGGGGGATCAGCCTGGTACAACTGCTCAAAGTAACCGGCCCAGCGGGCATTCACTTCAGACTCCTCTGTCAAGAGCCTACTACCCTCTGCTCCAACTGCAGTACACCGAGGGATGGGCTTGGATGAAAGCAATGTGCGAATTCCCCTGTAAGTGGGATGAGAATCACGACCACAGGTGATGCTCTACCCCCTCACAGGTTCCTCGCACATAGGCCTCCTTGTCCACGCTTAGCGCACGGACAGTTTTACGCCTCAGCTCCCTGAACAGCTCAGCTCTGCCATTCAGCCTGCAACTCTGTCAATGGTATCCAGTGTCCCTTGAGCCAAAATTATTCTTTGCCCTACAGTGAGTTCCAAGACATCCACCGGCAACATAAAGGACGGTGGTCTTGAAGGCACTCCACAACTCTTCAGGACCTCCAAAAGCACCCAGACCCCCCAAATCTCTCCTCAGCTTGTTCACAAACTCCTCAGCTACCCTCTCATCCTTGAGCTTGACAACATCCAGCCGAGACTGGGATGGTACCATTCTCCTGGATTTAAGATGCCATTTCAGAGTTGCTACAACAAGCCGGTGGTCAGTATTGAGGAACTCAGCACTCCGGTAGACCCTGTAGTTCTGGATTATCCTCCAGCGACCATCAACAAGGACATGGTCAATCTCCTTTGCCACACCACCAGCGTTGCAATACCAAGTCCAGCGATGAGCTTGTGGGTGCTGAAACCATGAACCCGCCACCCTAAGTCCATGACTTCTTGCAAAGTCAAGAAACTTAGGGCTATTCTGTTTCATAGTTGCTGACCCATGGGGACCAACACACGTCTCAAAACCATCCCTATCAGTTCCAGTCGATGCGTTGAAATCCCCCAAGACTTGAAGTGTATCTCGTCTGGGGCACTGATCAACTACAGACTCGAGCGTGGTGTGGAATGCATCCTTCACGGTGAGATCACTCTCCTCAGTCGGAGCATAGACAGAGACCAGGGAAGGGAAATGACACCGAAGGAGTGACGAATCCTTCGTCTCATAATACGCTCGTTGACCGGTGTTACCTCAATTATCATTGGAATCAGCTTATTGGACACAGCTACAGCAACTCCTTGGGAATTGTAACCATCAGAGCGACCAGACCAATAGTAGGTGTAACCACCCACCATGATCTCACCACAATCCGGTTTCCGAACCTCAGAGAGAGCTGCAATACCGATGTCCAAATGCTTGAGCTCAGATGATAACAGAGACAGGTTATCATCCTCTCTTCGGGATAGGACATTCCAGGCACCCACCAAAAGGGACCGCCTCAGGTTAACCAAAGGAGACCGCTGTCTGGTGGACGACACCTCAGCACCACTCCGACACACTCTCCCGCAATCTGACCCGGGAATGTTACCCCGTGGTTTCCCTCCTATCAAAGATTGGGGGTCCCGAAGGCTTTGCCCCAATCCATTCATCCGGTGAGCTGCCCTGCGAAGGGAATCTGCACAGGAGGTACTCCCACTGAGTGGGTTTTCAGATTACTTTGCGTTTTTGTGTTTTGCGGAATGAAGGGTTTTACGGTGGCCGGAGTGCAAATCCTGCTCCCAACCTCCTAATAAGAAGTAACCCAACTGCAGGAGGATGTCCACAGACACAGTTGGGTACTAGATATGGATGGCCGTTGGCTCACAAGGCGCTCCTCCGCCCTTTGACAGGTTTTGTTTTTAATCCTGCTGGGTGTCCATATCTAAATACCCTTCTCACCAAAAAACCTGGTGGGGGAGATGGTTTCGTCACCGACAACCCGACCATGGAACAGGTTCGTACAGGTTTACATGATACCTGTAGCAAGTCACAGATCAAATCTGGCCTGACCTGACTGATGAGGGGGACAAGTTGGAAAGTCATTCTTGAGTTTGAACACATGTTGATTTCTGCCTTTCCTGAGAGTGGACACACACTTGTGGACCGTTTGGAATCAACTGAAATTGCCTTTGGTCAGATTGCTATTCCAGGAAGAGAAGGCAAGTTGTTTCAGAGCAACTGCCTCACCAAATGATTGTGTACTATGGGTGGGAAGAAGGATAGAATAATTGAAGATGATATGGGATGAATCTGTGCATAAAAGAGAGCAGGTTTCTGTGAAAGAATTCCCAGACTGAGTTAACATTGGGGGCAGTAGATATTAGAGACAAGTCCTGAAGAGAGATGGCTGCTTACAATCCCTGCCAATCTGACTCACAGGCATTGAGGTAGCTCACTGAGAATAGCCAAAGAGATGTTGACTTTCACAAGCATATGATCAAATGAACCAATTGGAGCAGAGAAGAGCAGGAGACATTTGGGGGAAAGTTTGTCATCACCAAGTCCAGAAGAAAGGATTTGCGAGAGGGAGAAATCCAGATTGGAAAGTTGACAGATTGAGTCATTCCCATAGAGTCACAGAAGTCCTTTGCTGAGGGAACATGCTTGCTGAGAGGAGTACCAACACCCAACCAAGCCGCATGGTGACAAATGAAATTGCCACATTCGAGGAAGACAGAGTTGGGATGTGTGGTTAAAAATTTATCCATGTTGTCTGAAAGAGATATGTAGATGGAGTCGTCACTGGTAGGAGGACAGTACAACACAGAGATGAAAGAGAGGTAGGAACAGAGGGAAAATCGCAGCCAGAGGTACTCCTGTGGGTTGAGGTGTATGGTCAGTGCAAGGGCAGTGGGAACTTGAGTTCTTCATGTTAGGAGAAACTGCACCACCAGACCATGGTTTAGGGTGTGATGTTGTGCTTTATGTTGGCCGACGATAAAAGCCATCTCCCAATGATGAAGAATCACAAATAATTCTAGTATCTGGATGCAGATCTGGATATTCAGCAAAATCTTATCAATTCGTCCTGGTAAAGCAACCTGTCCACCAAGTTTCATCCGAATCAGTCCATAACTTTTGAGATAACGTCCTCACAAACAAACAGACGGACAAACGGACAGACGGGTGAAAACAAAACCTCAGTCTACCTTAGGTAATAACATCCAATTAGTCCTTTGCTGTCTTAATGACAAGTCCATTATAGACAAGGTGTATGAAGTTGTTTTAAGGTTTGTCCTTCCATGTAGTCGATGATTTTCATGTATTAGGCTACATCACCGGAGGTGAGACTCAACTGCCTTATGTGAAAGCTGATCAATTTTACTTCCACATCGAGACACTTCTCCCTATGTTTCACACAACTTCATGACAAAACCGTCCGACAAGATTCCATTCTCGATTCCACCATAAACTGGGGGAGTGATGCTTTACAGCCAAGGTGTTGCATCAATGAGCGCTCATCCCTCAGATGGACATTTAGCTGGGTGCCCGGTCTATTAGTATTAGATGGTGGATGTTAAAGATCTCATGGTGTTGAGATGAAAAATTGATGAGTTACCACCGGCATCCTGGCCAAATTCTAAAAAATATCTGCTTACAAAAAGGGGGGAGGGTATGTTCAACATTTGGACACCGAATCTGGGTTTGTTTAATGCAAAGTACCTCATCCAAATCAAAATAAAATGAAATGGTTCTATTGCTAGACATGATTTCAATTTCTCCATTATTTTGTTAAAGCGAACATAAATAAATTTGATCAAAACAGCTCCCAATCAACCCACTTGCTACTGAAACGAGCGAGTTTCGCAAACTAGAATACCTGCAGTAAGTGGCAGCTGGGTTCCTGACATCTAGAAAGGCAGGTTCGAACCAATATAAATGCTAATAGCTCGACACAAAATGACACCCCGCTTCATAAGGATGTCAAATCCAATTCATAGCAGCAGCTAATCGGTGAAGCAATCCAGTCGGGCCCAACTTAACGGAGATGTGGAAATAATACTTTCACAAACGATCCCCAAATGTGAGCTTGATTTATTCATCATTCTCTATTTGAGAACTTCAGCATCCAGGGACCATATATTTATTATGTACCTGACAGGGAGAGAGCAAGGGGACTAAATGGATATTTTAAAATGAAAAAAGGAAGAGAAGCGAGGGTGATGGGAGAGTCAGGAGGGGAGATGTGTGTTGAAAAAGCAGGAGAGAAGATAAAGAAGTTTGGATGGAGGAGTAAAGACAAGAAAAGGAAGGAGTGACGGAGGAAGGGGGTAGGGACGTCATACACAAGGCCAAACTTGCAAACATTATAGATGGTCTCTTAAGATGCAAATTAAATGCAATTCATTCCTTTTGCACATGTGGATCAAAGGTGATGGTGGATCTCAACTATCATAACTGCAGGTGGCAAAACAGTGCGAGTGGATGAAGAAACCGATGTAGGAACGGGAAAGGTGCACAAATATTTACTCCACACAAAAATTATTTTTTGTTTTTGTTTTTTTTTTACATGCAAAAAAACAAAACAAACGACAGCAATGCCAAAAACTACATTGAAAACAAACACTAGGGTTCTGCTTCATATAAAAGTTAGCAGTGCAGTGAAGATTTGTGTGCATTATGAAACTGCAACATTGCCAAGCATACAAACAGTATTGATAAAAAATAAAATTATCCATCACGGAATCAGAATAAAGAAAAGAACATTACCATTCTCCTGCTGTCTCGTTGAGCAGTCGACCCAGTTGTGCTGATTGGCCAACCAAACCATCTCAAACTGGTGCAGGATTATGTTGAAGTTCCAGACGTATGGAACGAATGCAAAAAGGTCTGGTGAGGCATCACTGGACCAATCCTTCATGAGATCTGAAACACCAAAGAATCAAGTTGTCACATTAATTTGACAAGAAAGTTTAATTCCGCCATGTTCCAGCAAAGAGAAAACCACAGCAATCTTCAAATAAGCAAATTTCCTCCAAACAAATGTTCCTAAATAAAGGGACAAGTTTCTTGGAAAAAGGGAATGATGGCTCAATCAATGGCCTTCCACAAGATTCTGTGATGCTCCCACACCTCCTCAAAGTCAAAATCCTGTGTAGCATGTTCATTGATTAATCGTCCAAATGCAGAGCGAGGGGATGATGGCAGTGGTTGGTGGCAGTACTAACACCCACAACCATGTTGTGTTGCTGCATCACATCAGAAATATTTCGGAACAAAAGGTGAGCCGAGTCATGTGTAATCCCCACTACATGGGTTTAAACAGCACATCATTAATGAACACTCCTCCTTTTTGTGTTGCATGACATTATATGTTCTGCTGTGAATAATATCCAGGTCGTCATTCTATTAACCCTCGAGATGCTCATTTGGATTTTCAAGTCAGGCGGAACAAAGGGGTACGTGTTCCATTTGTAAAGTTCGATTAACATCATCAAACGATCTGAAAACCATACACAAGAAAGACCGAATGGTGGAAGATGGATGGTTTTGATGTCATTTCTTGTCGAGGGATTTTTGAAGACAGGTTTTTAACCTGACCCTAAAACCTGGTTAGAAAAATAAATAACCAAATTTCTCCATCTCAAACAGAAAAAAAGATTCTGAACATAGAGTGCTTTGCATTTCTAATCAACGAGTTTCCAGACTCGTTATGTAATTATCTAATATCGGAAAGTCTCACACGCCTGAGCACACAAGATGTTTTTGGTTGCAAATCTGGAACAGGGTGGCTCATTTCATGTTTTTATGATTATTTTTGTTATAGTTTTGGTTTCAATATGGATTTTAGAGAGGTGAAAATAAGGGTCTGGACAACACCCAAGAGAGCAGTATTTATTGGCAACGCAGGTAGCACATGACCAGCAGGGTGAAAGGTCACCGTTAGGATACGCCAGCACAGCTGTGCTTGGTCATCAGGAAAACACCATCCATCTTGCTGTTGTGCAATTCAACGATCCACTTTACAAACTAAAAGTTCATCAGAGTACGTTTATCACTGTGGGAGACGAGGTCCGGCTGAAGTAGTGTTTAACCCTCAGTCAGAGCAGGAGAGCTGCATCTCGTTTCCCACAGCGGTAACTCTTCGATAAAATCCATCGTTGAGCTTGTCTACCAATGCAGATAGACACTTGCCTACCAATGCAGATAGACACTTGCCTTCATGGAGATGAGAATTCTGTCATGTGGTTCTGCATGCTATCATGGAAAGCAGCTATTCTTCCAAAGATGGAAATTCACTCCCAGAAAAAGCCATGCTACCGAAGAGGTTTTATCTTTTTGGTCATACATTGTATTCAAATCTTCCATGGGATGCATAGCCCTGTGATATCCTGGCTAGAACAACTCACTGTCCCCAGAACTCCCTAAAACATTTGACAAGTTGGCAGATGCTCTGGATGAATGGTGCCAAATCCTTTAATGAATGGTATGGGAACTCGAACACACAACGAGGTGATTTGATTTGCCGTGTACAATCGAAGCAATCGATGGATACACGCTGTATTAAAGAAACCACTTGCTTTCAATAAGAAACCTTTTTTCCTGCAACCAGATGCAACATAAGAAACCTTTCTTCCATGCAACATCACAAGTGCATGGCTCAAGTCATGCGTTCACTCACTGGTTCCTCAATCACAGCGTTTTCGAAAAGTATTCAAATGAGGGAAATGTGGAAATTTAATCAACTTTACATTTAACATATTGTGGAACTTCACAAAAACCGTGCACAATTTCAGGCGTACAAGAGTCATCCTGAAAGTTCTGTCACCCTGCTTCTTGCAGTTTGTTATTGTGTCATTTTATCATCTTTTTCATTGCAATATCGAGGCTCATGGAAAAGTAAAGTGATGGAAGGTAAAAAGGACACCAAACTGACAGTGAGGCAGTGGAGCAAAAGGTGGACACAATAAGCAAGGGAATAAACAAACAGTGAGAGACAGAGAGATCAGGAAAGACAGTGATCTGCAACCAAGATGGTTGGGCTGGGTAGTATTAATGGGGGTAGAAAAGATGGCAGGGTGGGGGAGGGCAACATGATGCACCAGCTACTTGAAGCACTGGAGGGAACAGTTGGTAGACTGCTGGATGAAGTGCATTGAGAATGGAGATCATGTGTAATAATGTCACATGTATGGAGTTTAGCAATGGTACCATTTATCATGCTGGGTACGTTGGGTGGCAGAGCTTTTGGGAAGATCTTCATAAAGGAAGAACAAAAACCCAGCATCGTGGTACAAAGAAGAACAAAAACTAAGAAAAAGTATTGGAATAATCACTTTGTAACGCCTCGCAACCGTAATAATTATTTTATCCAGAAAACCAAAGTGGAAGACATCGATTGAATTAGAATCAACAGTTCCAGAGTCACCTTGAAAGAAGTTCTTCTGGGCATAGATGAAATAGTAAGTAGCTTTGCACACTTCAATCTCACAGTTCCACTGCTGAGTCATGTTCCATGTTCTTGAGTATTTGGCATTCAAGTGAAACTAAAGAAACAGACACTTGTGAAAATAAAAATCCTCGAATGATGACGACATACTGATGTGAGAAAAATAAAAACAGTTGCCGACATAGTTCATGTTTTTCAAAGAAGAAGATATATTTGTGTCATACAATATAAACAGCTCTCATGGTACATTGCCAGTAATGGTGGAATTAAATACATAATTAATGACAAGCCATTCGAGCATGCTGGTCATATAGATGACTGGAAGAGAGTGCGACCATCAGGATTACTCAGAGCGAGAGCATTGTAAAGGAGGGGGGGAGATGGGTGGGTGGGTAAAGGAGGGAGGGTGAATAGGTGGATGACTAAGGGGGAGGGAGAATGGGTGGGTGAATAAGGGGGAGGGAGAATGGGTGGGTGACTAAGGGGAGGGAGAATGGGTGGGTGAATAAGGGGGAGGGAGAATAGGTGGGTGAATAAGGGGAGGGAAAATGGGTGGGTGACTAAGGGGGAGGGAGAATGGGTGGGTGAATAAGGGAAGGGAAAATGGGTGGGTGACTAAGGGGGAGGGAGAATGGGTGGGTGAACAAGGGCGAGGGCAAATGGGTGGGTGATTGTGGCAAATAAAAAAAACGAAACATCTGCAGACCATAATGAAGGTGTCTGATATTGAGCAATGAACATCCACCATAAGTATTTTGCAAGCGCAGAAACATTATACTATGTATATATATATATATATATATATATATATATATATATATATATATATATATATATATATATATATATATATATATATATATATATATATATATATATATATATATATGTATATATATATGTATATATATATATATATATATATATATATTCCCTGTTTTTGGACAAACAAGGATGCCTTCATCGATTTTTGAAAGGAAACTAGCATGTGTACAGAGATCATTGTTAAGAGAAAGGAGGAACTGGTACAGTAAAAGGAAAGGTAAAAGGATTGTTCAGTTACCAGTTCATTAATAGCACTTCCATAAAGTTGGTGATCAAAGAAAAAAAAAAAAAGATTTTTTTAAAAATCATTCTTCTATAGAAAGACATCTAAAATGATAAAGCTACCCTTGTACAGATGGACAACACAACTGTTCATTCCTTATCCAAAGGAGACAACTCACAGCCAAAGTTTCGGCCTCAAGCAGAGAGCGGTACTGCATGCTCGTTGTGGCATCGACATGCAACAGCTGACCTTTGATCGTTGAGGTGAACCCTGGTGCACACGATGCTCTCCTTAGTAAACAGTGCGGCTGGTAGGCCAACCAAAGTGTAAAGGATTCAAGGTCATGTTCCAAAAGGTGAGCAAATCAAAATGCTTACCCTCCTCTCCAACTATCATTGGGATGTTCACCTCGAGATATGAACCGGCACCAATGTTTACATGAATGGCGTTGGTTTCCTGCATTTGACAGAATTGACGAGAAAAACTGGTCATACTAAATGATGATGCCGAGTTTACAAGGAGCTGTTTATCAATTACGTACATTCAACCACCCCAACAGCCCCCCTCTCAACCCCAATCTATTCCATACATTTATGACATTTCCATCCCATTACTCCCAAACTCCTTTGTCTTCTCCCCATCTCTCACACATGTTGCTGGCATCGATTCTTCTCAATCTCCTCTTCCTGTTCTGAAAAAAGTATTTCAGCCCCACTGATACAAGTTATGTATTATTTTATCTTCCTACTGCTGGCATCGTAAGACCTGAACCAGAGCTCTCTACCCTTTCCAATCCTGAGCTCGATGTTGTGCTTCTTCCGTATCAATTCCAGCTTCAATTGAACCCTTTCCCACCATTTGCTTCCATCTTGTTCTCTTGTTAACAATACAAAGAGAGCCTTAAACTTTCACAATACGGACAGTGGCAAAGTGGTGAGAACACTGGACTGGTATCCCACAGGTTTCAAGTCTAAATCCGGTGTCAAGAATTTTTGGATGAAGAATTTTGATTCCAACCTTGTGTAACCTAAGCCAGTCACAGATGAATTGCCATGTCACTTTCAAACAGTCAACCTTCAGGGAGGGAAAAGGTAATGTGCTTGCAGCACGTAATCTGGTGTACGTGTGGTGCCAGTGAACGCTTTGACAAAATGCCCTTTGACTATCCCCAACACCTCCTATGAAAAGGCAGAATTCCACTTGAAATGTTCTTCACCAAAACAGATTTATCAAAAAAGGTAAAACAAAAGATCGTGTAACCATTATTACATTACAACACTGAATGCTGCAAATAGTGTTGCTCAATATTCTACCAAAACCAAAACAAGGGCATGTATGAACAGACGACCTCTCACCCTATTCTTTGTAAACAGCAAGTCTATTGTGGCATCTTCAAT
>NC_140973.1:63046328-63123828 GCF_056783735.1 Eptatretus burgeri
AGTCAGATCTGAAATCACAATGAAAAACTCCTCTAGGACCTATATAAATGAAATTTCAGTACTTTGTCATGTCAGGGGACCTTTAAGTGATATTTTCCAGGAACACATCAAACTTCCGAATCCCATTGACTTGTAAAATGTATTTATAAAGGGAGAATGCGTTCCTGGCAGAAAAAAAAAATTGAGTGCTTTACTCAACAAAATCTGTTGCTTTACTCACCCTCATCCTCCCTTATGTTAATCGTTCGTTCTTTTAATTCGATCTTCAATTTAATTTATTTTGCCTTCCTAGCGACAGAGATTCCCACAGAGAATCCAACTGCGGCCACCGTCACAGCCTTACCAATATGGTGAAAATGCTTCAAAAACAAATTAGACATAACAACCTGTGACGAAATTTTTTTTAAGGTTTTGAACCTCACATGTACATGGATTTATCGCAAATTGGCAACATATAAGAGTGGCACTGATTAATTATTTTTGTCGCACTCAATGAAGTTATATTGTTGGACTCAACACATTAGTTTTGTTTTGGGCACATTCCTTAAATCCTTAAATCTTGGGCACATTCCTTAAATCTTTTCTTCACTCAATATAATTCTCCAAACAGTAGAAAAATTTAAGTTTAATGCTTTGACAATTTCACATTTTCTTGTGTAAATATGGAGGAGGAGGGATCAGAGCCTTGCTTGCTTAAAGTAAATATGTACATATGCTTAATTATTAGAATCATCAATGTCTTCAAATTTTCAGATTTCACTCCAGAATGTGACAATTAATCCATAGACTCCGATACTCAACTCCGAAGCCAGATTTTGTTTATATACTTTCATTAGTCCGTGAGAGGTCATCGCGGTTCCAAGGCAAGGCAGGCTGAACAAAATGGCAGCTGAAGAACCCATTGAGGTGACAAAGAGCTGACCAAGATGGCATACCACCTTGGTAAGGCTTTTTTGGTTATTTTTGGTGATGAGCACTGTAGTGTCCGGAGGGCAGCGGGACTCGGATAGTCGTGAGGGTTGTCGAACTCTGTTTATTGCCCGTCCGAATGCACACTATTGCAGACTAGACACACGCCTCAAGCGGCGCAAACACCTATAAGCCTTGCGGACACGTGACCACCAACACCACACCTCCACGCCCCCACAACGCTCCCCGCATTGTGCCTTGCGCACGTTTGCCAATACACCACAAGCACCCTCAAAATTATCTTCAAAAGGGGTGTTTAAATTTACCGAAACACCCAATTTTCATTCATGCACTCCCTTGGATTTCCCTTAGTATGCAAGCAAAGTTTGGGGGAGCTCGGTTTCAAGGTTTTGGAGTTATGGAGGACACACACTGACTGACATTTATTATTCAAGATTGTAATAATAACAATAATAATCATCATCATCATAATTAATTAACTGCTTCCTGCTGTCACAAAAATAACTAGAGTTCAAAGAATGCCCAACCCAGCACAGTTTTGAGAAACAAGATACATGGAAAATTTGATTGCAAGCAGCAAATTTGATTGGTCATGATGTAAAATGTTGAAACATTTTGTCCAAGTACTGCTAAATGGAAAAATTTTGAAAGTGGCATATCGGTGATTTTTGTTCTCCCGGTTAGGGTTAGGGTTAGTCTCTGAACTGCTTAGGGTTAGTATAAGTTTCCATAAACTGTCACCTCACTGGGTGAGTTCAAGCATATAATTCAATTGAAATAAAATAAAGATTTTAAAGGTTGTCGAAAAATTCATTCCGGAAGTTTACCGCCGTTGATGCAGTCTTTTATACCACTTTATGCAACACGTTACATTCGTTCTTCGTACCTGTTGTTTGTATCCTTTATGACGTCCTTCAAAAAACAAAAGAGTAAGTTTCCTGTTTGGAATGTTATTTTCCATTATGTTTGACTGCCAGACAGGCAGAGAGTAAAAAAAATTATCTCACTCCTCTGCACATACGTGATCAGGATGAATTCAGAACCAAGGTACTGTTAAAGTACAGGTTTGTTTTCCAATTCATGTTCCATTTTGTGTTTGAAAATATCATGGTCAATTGCAATCAAGTAGTTCCTCAATCATAAACTGATGTTTGGAGAAAGACAGACAAAGTGAACCAATTGCTTAACCCTGCAATTTGCTCCGTATGTGTACGGTAATAAATGTGAAACTACACTCAAAAGGCAGAAGTTGAAACACTCCAGCCGGTCAACACAAAAACAGGCATTCTGAAGGAAGATCTGTAGTTCAAACGATGTGCAAATTTGATTCACCATACAATTTATATTCATGAAAAATGCTTCGAAAACAAATTAAAAATAATAACCCATGATGAAAAATAAAACAAGTTTTTAACCTCACATGGTACGTGGATTTATCGTAAATTTGCAAAATATAAAATCAATTGCAAAGTCCAAATCACAAATTTGATAATGCAACAAAATTAAACCTGTAGTTACATTCACTTCAGGTGTATTTAATTTGAAGTAGAATATCCTGAGGGAACATAATAAGTGAGTGGGTTAAAAGACGGATGAAATATATTTCAAATAAAAAGGTGGGGAGAGCTGGGAGGAACAGTCAGGAAGGGAATGCTTATTTTGCTTATAAATGAGAAATAGAATGTGTGCACTCTGCATGATCACCACTCCACCTCAATTTACAAAAAATAGTAAAACGAGCAGGTATTTTAAACTTTGAAAACAAAGGGTATGGACTGGAACAAAGGAAAAAGGGAGGGGGGTGGTTGGTTGCAGAGGCAGATAAGACAGTGACGTCTCATTGTTTCCATAAACAAGTCTAAACTTCTCCATTATGTGGAAATGCCTCATCGTGATTTAAAGACTTTAATCATTAAATCCCAAATCCTGTTTTTGCTTCCCTCTATTCGCATATAAACTAGCCTGCTCTATGAGCTTATTCCTCATAAATCGTTTGAAAACCCAGGCCGTTGTGAACTTTCCTCGCAAGGTGCATTATCCCACCTGACAAACAAAATCAATTTCCATAAGCCTTCAATCAAGTAATTGAACAAAATATCAATCCTAAAGGAAAAACACACTCACCAAATAGAAAGGAGTAAAGAGCGAGTAAAATAAAAGTCATATAGTTAGAAATTCCATGAAACTCCTTTTAAATTTGATTTGTCAGAGAGATTATGCAATTAAAAGTCAGTAGCAGGGAATTTTGCAACATTTTGGCCACATAAGCCAGGTGGCTGCTTTGACCAGTGGAGGGAAGAGCACAAATAGCAAAGAAAAGAGTTGAAGGAGCAGTTTCTAAATAATTAAATAAATCTACGAACTTGAATGGAACAAGAAAACAGCAAGGTAGTGTGTTTGGTCCAGTACTCTGTCATCTATCAATAATAAGAAGTGTGTGTGCGTGCGTGCATGCGTCTCCGCCATAACTCCAAAGCCATGAAACCTAGTGGCCTCAAAGTTTGCATGCATACAAAAGGAACTCCAAGGGAGTGCATGAATGAAAATTGAGAGTTTGGGTAAATTTAAACACCCCTCTTGAAAATAATTTAGGGGGTGCTCATCTCCAAAAAAAAATAATAATAATAAAAAAGGAGCCTTTCCAAGATGGTGACGTGCCATCTTGCTCAGCCCTCTGTCACAACACTGGGTTCTTAAGCCAGCATTTTGTTCGGCCTGCCTTCCCTTGGAACCTTGATGACATCTCAGGAACTAATTGAAGTATATAATCAAAATCTGGCTTCGGATTTGAGGATCGGAGTATGTAGACTAAACTAATGACGTGGCGAAATCTGGAATGAAATCTGAAAATTTAACAAAATTAATGATCCTTCTAAGCATATTTACATCTTTATTTTTATTTTAGCAAACAAGGCTGTAACCCCTTCTCCCCCACATTTACACAAGAAAATGTGGAATTGCAAAAGCATTAAACTTGACTTTTTATGCTGCTTGGATAATTATATTGAGTAAAAAAGGGATTAAACAATGTGCTGAATTTAACAAGCTTCATTGAGTGCAACAAAAAGAATCAACCAGTGGGATCACTGCGAAGGTGGTCGCGGCTGGTTTCTCTGTGGGGAATCCACAGAGTTAGGAAGGCAAAATAAATGAAATTAAAGATCGAATTAAATAAAACAAATGATTAACATAACGGGAGGACTAGGGTAAGTAAAGCAACGGATTAGGGTGAGTAAAGCAACTTTGAAAAATTTACACTTAATTTTTGTTATGTCAGGAATGCATTCCCCCTTTATAAACATCTAACATTTCAAAAGTCAATGGGATCTTGAAGTTCTATTTAAACAATGTTTTCCACAAAATCATCTGATGTAAATACCTGGAAGTGCCTGTATATAGATATATGCATGTGGACATGTTCATGTGTCTATTTGCATGTGCTCATAAAGTCCTCCTCCCACCACCCCTTCCTCATAAAGTGCTCATAAAGTCCTCCTCCCACCACCCCTTCCTCATAAAGTCCTCCTCCCACCACCCCATCCTCACTTCTTCACTTCCCCCTCTTCTCTTCTGTCTCTCCCCTCCCTCCCTGCTCCCAAATCCCTCCCTTTCTCCCCTTATCACTCCCCCATCTCCCTGTCTCTGTCTCCCATTCCCCTCCTCACACCTCCTCCCTCCCAGAGTGTAAAGCGACGTGTGGTGAGACGTCACTCTCCCTCGCGGTCGCCCTCTCCCTCTCCCTCATGCTCCCTCCCTCTCCCTCCCTCCTTTCCTCTCCTCCCTCCTTTCCTCTCCCTCACTCTCCCCCTTCCATCCTTCCTTCCTCGCTCTTCTACCCTCGCTTGCTTCCTTCCTCGCTCTTACTCCATCTTGCACCCTCCCTCTTCCTCCCTCCCCCTCTCGCACTTGCTCGCTCTTCCTCACTTCCCCTCGCTCCCTTTCTCGCTCTTCCTCCCTCCCCCTCTCGCACTTGCTTGCTCTTCCTCACTCCCCCTCCCTCCCTTTCTCGCTCTTCCTCACTCCCCCTCCCTCCCTTTCTCGCTCTTCCTGCCTCCCCTCTCTCCCTCGCTCTTCCTCCCTCCCTCCCTCGCTCTTCCTGCCTCCCCTCCCTCCCTCCCTCGCTCTTCCTGCCTCCCTCCCTCCCTCCCTCGCTCTTCCTGCCTCCCTCCCTCCCTCCCTCTTCCTGCCTCCCTCCCTCCCTCCCTCCCTCGCTCTTCCTGCCTCCCTCCCTCCCTCCCTCGCTCTTCCTGCCTCCCTCCCTCCCTCCCTCGCTCTTCCTGCCTCCCTCCCTCCCTCCCTCGCTCTTCCTCCCTCCCTCCCTCCCTCGCTTCTTCCTCCCTCCCTCCCTCCCTCGCTCTTCCTCCCTCCCTCCCTCCCTCGCTTCTTCCTCCCTCCCTCCCTCCCTCGCTCTTCCTCCCTCCCTCCCTCCCTCGCTTCTTCCTCCCTCCCTCCCTCCCTCGCTCTTCCTCCCTCCCCTCCCTCCCTCGCTCTTCCTCCCTCCTCCCTCCCTCGCTCTTGCTCCCTCCCCTCCCTCCCTCGCTCTTGCTCCCTCCCTCCCTCCCTCGCTCTTGCTCCCTCCCCTCCCTCCCTCGCTCTTGCTCCCTCCCCTCCCTCCCTCGCTCTTCCTCCCTCCCCTCCCTCCCTCGCTCTTCCTCCCTCCCCTCCCTCCCTCGCTCTTCCTCCCTCCCCCGCTCTTCCTCCCTCCCCTCCCTCCCTCTTCCTCCCTCCCTCGCTCTTCCTCCCTCCCTCCCTCCCCCACTCCCTCCCTCCCTCGCTCCCCCACTCCCTCATGCTGCTCCACTCACTCCCTCCCGCTGCTCCACTCACTCCCTCCCTCGCTCTCTCATGCTCACCGCTCACTCCCTCCCTCATGCTCCCCGCTCACTCCTCCCTCATGCTCCCCACTCCTCCCTCCCTCGCTACCCCACTCACTCCCTCCCGACCTCGCGAGTTCTCCCATCCTCCCTCCCTTGCACCCTCTCCCACCCCTCCCTCTCTCTCCCTCCCCATCCTTCTCCTCTCTCCCCCTCCCTCCCCATTTTTCCTCACTCCCTCTCCCTCCTTCTACCTCCCCTACCTCTCCCATCCCCCTTCCTAGTGAACTTACTGCAGCAATATTTGATTTAAGCTGAAGATTGATCGTCTGTGTGGCAGCTGCCTTTTAATACTCAAATGCGGAGTACTCCATATTGGAAACCACAACATTGGGGAGATGTATTAACTGCATAATCAAATGTTTGAATTGGTACAAGAAGAAATGGATATTGGGATCATTATTGACAAGGATTTTCACTTCCACAGGTATGTTGCTGCTCATGCAGTTTCCTTCTCCATGTACGAGTATTTTGTGCTTGTTTTTCTCTGTTCCGTCCTGATTTGCTCAGTGTGCTTGCTCTTCCACAATATATAAAAAACAAACAAACTGAAAACAAGGCCAACATAAGCTTGGGAATGATAAAACAAGCTTTCACCCATCTTCATGTAGCTACACCTCTCTTGTTATTCAAATGCCTTAAGAGACCTGTGCATGAATACACTGTCGTGACCCGGCATAAAGTCATGCATTTGTTTCTGATGCAGATAAACTGGAAAGAGTTCAGAGAAGATCGACCAAGCTTGTGCCCTCTGTAGGCTATCTACCGCAATCATCAATACAGGCTGAAGAGCTTTGGCATACACTCGCTGAATGATCGACGCAAGAGTGGTGACATGATCCAGAACTTCAAAGTTCTAAACGGCTACGACAGGATTTCTTCAGATTATTTATTTGTAAAGGTAAGATAATGCATACCAATCCATGGGAGGTCACGGATGGAAGTATTTTAAGCAGCAAAGTAGACCAAGCATCAGAAAAAGAATCTTCTCTTCTTCTTCTTTCGCCTGCTCCCGTTCGGGGTCGCCACAGCGGATGATCCGTATGATCCGCATAGTGATTTGGCACATGTTTTACGCCGGATGCCCTTCCTGACGCAACCCTGGTCGCCTCTTACGACACAGGGATATGGTACACCTATTTTAACCGGGGTATACAAGCATCAGAAAAATAATCTTTAGTCAAAATATCATCACTGAGTAGAACGGTCTTCCACAACACATAGTTGGGGTCACAACAGTGAACGCCTTGAAGACACTTTTAAATAATCACTGGAAATGCAACAAGATCAGCTTGTGCTAAATCCCACATGAACTATCAAAAGTATCAATTTCACAAAAAAAAAAAAGAGGAATCGAAAGGATCATCCATCCTCTGCTTCCAGATTCATACATTTCTGTTCCATTCCACATGCAGGAAGGAAAGGGGAACAATTTGAATGATGGTGAATGCAAAGGAGATTGAAGGTTGACAGGTGCAGAGGGTTCCATGTTAACAAGCTACAGGTAAGTGGATAAACGTATGTACTGATGAGGATGAGGATACGAATGGGCCAGGTGAGAAGCAAGAGGATTGAAGTTAGCAACACACACACACACACACACACACACACACACACACACACACACACACACACACACACACACACACACACACACACACACACACACACACACACACACACACACACACACACACACACCTTGGAATTCTGCAACTACCTGGAGACACTAGCAAGTTTGAGGCAATTCCTGTAATAATCAAAGTATTGATAGTTTTATCACACTCAAAGCAGCCTCCCGTAAGAAGCAGCCTGGGGGGCGGCGGGGGGGGGGAGGGTGTGGGGTATCAAGGGCGAGATGGCGCAAATACATTTTGTGCCGTGGCTAATAATGCCCTGTCTGAGGCAGGAGTTAGTAAACCACTTGTACAGGTGAAAATCCCCTTCATTTGAGGGGGATTTGGGGGAGGGAGGGAGTTGTGCCCATGACCTGAGCTTGGGTACTCCCAACATGTATGCAAAACCTGGTGGAGAGTGGCCAGCCCCATTTGTTTGTTTTTTTTACATTATTTTCAGATGTGCAGAGACAGACAGACAATTATATAAAGTAGGATACACAACATTTATTTCTGATGCAAAATGTGCCTTTTCAGTGGCATGCGCCAAGCAGTGAGCCCATGCACCTGGTCTGGCCTTTCAAAACAAGCCCCGTGACCTCTGCCCACAGCCATGTGTTACACCATCAAGTTTCCAGTGTTGAAGTATCTAGCTCTCGGCTTGAGCGGCTGAATATTGTTTCACAGTAAAATGTAACTGTCAGGTTGTTCATTTCATAGTGAACTAAATATTCTCCCTTTGACAGCAGTCACTTTCCACACATCTCTCATCACAGAATCCTACACAACCTCGATATATCGGTGCTGGGGTACGTCGATGTGATAAAGCAATTCAAGCCAGAAATCGCACAGTCCAGCAAATGTTTCAAATTCAGAGACAAGCTATTATTGTATAAATAATTATCAGTAATTCATAAGTTTCCAAAATGAAACAAGAAAAAGAGCAATCAGAGATTGCAGACCAATGCCAGGACTTGTTTTGTGTGGTGTATTTTGTGTGGCGTTTGTGTACTGGTGTGTTACGTAATTAATTAAAGAGACATAATTCGAACTGCCACTTTATAACTGCTGGCAGTGATGACTGGTTCAGCCATTTCAGAGATTTTTATTTTTATTTTAAAACAATATGGCTGCCGAGTCACATGACCGATGTCATCAAAAAAAAAATTGTGAACCATTTTATCCCGAGATGACGCTCAAAATGTTTCATAATGATAAGTTGTAGCATTTTACATACGCAATTATGACGTCATAACGAAGGCACCAATGGCGTCATAAGAAATCACACACATTCCCCATGAGGAGTACATGTCATGTGCCAAGTTTAATTTTTTTCCTTCATACGGTTTCAGAGATACAGAGCTCCAAAGTTTTTCCATTTTTCCAACATGGCTGCAACACCACGTGACCTATGACGTCATAATTATCATTAAAACGTTCCACATGAGCAGTCGCACCGATGGTGAAAATTGTCTCAATCCGACAAGCGGTTGTGAAGAAAAACACGAAAATTCTGTGCAGACAAACAGACAAACAAACAGAAACAAACCCAAACTAGAGGGGGAGCACTTGGTGGAGTGCAAAACCTCCGCCGCCAATACTGCTAGGTCACTCAAGTGAACCTGATATCCTATTCATTCAATTTGACATCAACAGGGCTCACAGTTATAGTTTGCAACTTTCCCTTTTACATACTCAATTCATTCGTCATAACTAGATTCCTTGAGACAGAAATTGATTTTACATGAGTATATCCACCTGAAGTTCCAAAATCAGCCGCAATTATAATTTTGGCATGTTTTTTGTTGGAAATCACTTATAACATGTAGAAATGCAAAAAAAAAAAAAGAAAAAAATTTAAATATTTTTTCAAAATGGCCGCCATAGCGGTCATATTCGATTTTGGACCAAGTCCAAAATCTAATGGCATGATCCTTGGACCATACCTAATCCCCCCACCAAGTTTCGTCGAAATCCGTCGAGGAGTTTTACCGTAATACTGTTCACAAACAAACAGAAAGGGGTGAGAACAGTAACCTCCGATCTTCGATGGCGGAGGTTAATGAAATACCCTCTCCTTCGGCGAGGGTAATTACTCTGGTGCCTCCTTTTATCATGCGATCTTAAAAACATACTCGAGTGCCGTTTTCACTTACCAGACACATTTTGTATTTCATGCAAGATACAGTATATGACATAGCAAGTATCAGGGATCGTGACAGAACAAGGAGTCCCCATTTTGGAAGATAGCAGGGAAGAGGGGGTTGGGTGGATGTAGAGGTTGGATCCCCCCCCCCCCCACGTGGGCAGGAATGAAGGGGGTCAGGGGGATGATAAAGGAATGGAGGTGAACAAAAACCACCAACTTCGGGAAGGGTTAAAAACAGTGCATCATTTCATGAATGTGCATGATTGTTGGGCTGGGTCGAATCACGGGGCAAAGATAGCTGATGGGGTGTGAAAACACAGGTATATAAAAATCACTAGGATAATAAAAAGCCCACACTGTTGCATTTTTTTTTTTTTGAAAGAATAAATAAATCAAGAAGTTTTGCACCGACCTATCATGCTAGCAGATGTCAATGATGCACCTGCAGGGATTTAGCCTTGGCTAATATCAGCCTGAATTTGTACTTCAAAGGACAAGATACTATTTTTGGTGTTGACTGGTCTGTAATGGAGGTAACCAGCTTAATGTGGACTCGTGATGTTTCCCAATTTCGAGAAAGATTACATCACATTTAAGCAATCAGGTTTGTCATTCGCGTCTGAACACTTTCCACATGCTTCTGGAAACCACGGTTCAAATCCCAAACACTATCTATTTGTCTCATCTACTATATTGATTGTGTTGCATGTAAAGATACATTGATGCAGATCTTTTTCTTTTGTTTAACTCACCGAAGTAGATCAAGTACAGTAGGAAGCAAGCGTTTAATTTAAAGCTATTACCTCCACCACCAAAGGTGGAAAGAGATTATGTTGTCACCTTCCCTCCCTGTCCAAATTCAGATCCGATCTGAGTCGGATCAGTTGTAGATCGACAGACTGTTTGTCTGTCCAGCTGTGAGCAGGATATCTCAAAATGTTATGGACACATTCGGACAAAACTTGGTGGACAGGTTGGGTGCATGACAAGGAAAAATGGATTCGATTTTGGTGAAGATCCGGATATGAGAATTTTTTTTATTCGGTAAGTGATTCTTCACCATTGAGAGATGGGGCCAAAAACGATACAAGTTATAGCATGATATTTCAAAAAGTTGTGGGTAGATTATGACAAAAACATGGCAGATGAGTTGGGTAGGTGACAAGAACAAGCTAATAAGATTTTGGTTTAGGTCCGGATACAAAACAAACTTCAGTCTGGAGGAGGTATGCACTCTGCCCAGTGCCGTTCTTGCGAGTTCAACATCTGATTTCAAGATGGAAGCGTTTGGTATTTTTGTATCGTTTCACTTTAATTTTTTTTTTTTGAAAAGTAAAGAGAGTCAAAACAAAGTCGCTTTAAATAATAAACCCACATGATCCTTAAACAATGAATGGGCTTCAATCTTTCCCAAATTTACCAAGAAATGATCGTTAATGGCACTGCACCTTCACCTTAGCAACGCCCGAAGTACAATTTATGTGAGAGATGCACCCGTCAGTTAAAGACTTGCACTCGAGGGAGAATGTTACATTGCCAATCTTGAGGTTAACGTTAGGCCCATTTTCCAACATCTTCATAAACTATCCGGAACTGCCCACATCCTGGTATTTTGCATGGAGGGTGATTCATCAATGTGTGTGCCGCTACTCGGATGGATATCAGGCGGTCGTCTTGTCTGCCAGCATTAGTTGGCAGACGTTAAACGATCCCATGGTGCCCTTTGCGAAGAGGTGGTGAGCAATCACCAGCACAATCACCAAAAAAATTCCAAATTCCTGCCCGAACCTCACGTTCACCCTGTCCCAATGGAAAGAAATGCAAAAGGGTCAACCCCCCCCCCCCCCCCAGGGGATCGCTATGCCCCTGAGCTGGGCATTCCGTGTAATAGTAGCAGTTGCAGCAGCAGCAGCCTCGTCCTTCAGAAAGAGTAAGCAAGCTATCACTGGCACCTTGAACAAATTACAAATTTCTGCTCTAACCTATAAAGGGCATTGCCAGTCATGTGCTGCATACGAAAGAAGTATTATATAAACAATATGCTAAAAATGTACAATCACACCCGATCGATCATAAAAACAAGTGAGGGAGAGAGAGAAACTCGAGTTGCCAAGACCAAACAAGTCAAATTGACAATGCAGGCAGAGTAGCATGGGCAGCCTTCCATCGGTTTGACAATAAATGTCACAGCCTGCATTAAGATTAGTGTTCACTCAACCGCTCTATCAACAAGGCTCTTCAGTTCGAAACACATTAATAAATAAACTTTTGCTCCAGTTGACCCATTGCTTTCCTCTTTTTTTTTTTTTAAACACAAGCTCAAATCAATACATCGCTCGACTTGTCTTCACAAAAGGCTATTCTCGTGGTCCCTTGGCCTTCTTCACAAACAATCCATTCCTCTTTACACTTACAAGATGGTCGACAGTACTTCCATTTGCACAATCCTCTGATAAACACTTCATCTTGCAAGACATACACATGGGATAATCCCAGACTTGTCTGAGAATCAAAGCACAAACAACACCTGAATGAGACCGTTTTAACACGAGTTGGGCCTGTCCAATGCCGTTCACGTCTGAGCGAATAATTCATGATAACGAGATCTCAACTTACAGTCCCGTATTCTGTCTTCTTGGCTATGATCTCGTGACGTTTTGATCCTGCAATTAATATATTCAGAAACTGTTCCATGAGCCGTAGACATTGCAGGAAGAAGTAAGCAGCAAAACAATCCATGTTGCTGAGAAAATCATTCCAGCAAGACAACCTTATTAAATACTAGCTGGGGTACCCCGGCGTTGCCCCGTGCTGTTCTAATCCTGTTGGAGTTTTGGAGAAATGTTTTTTGTTCTATTTTTTGTGGGGGGCCTAAAACATTTCCCTAACCCACTAAGGAATTGGGTCAGGGATCATTTAATATTACCTTTCAAATAGCTACAAAGGCCGAGGCACTATAGTGCAATTTAAAAAAATAAAAAAAATAAAATAAAAATCCAACTTTTTTTTTTTCAAAAAATAAATAATTGTATTTGGCACTCACCAATGAACTTCTGAAAGTTTGACAAAGATCCGTTTGGCTATCTCTGAGAAAAGTGGTGACACGCAAACAGCTCTCTTATCGTATAGATAATAATGCATATTGTCCAACAGGATGCCCATAGGTAGAGCACTCGCCTTTCAGCACTCACAGTCTAGCTTAGGTTCACTTCTCGAACAGACTATAAACTGCCTTCCTGGTGCTTCACAGGAAAGGCATTTCGTCAACAGGTGTGTTGTCTCTCCGATGGACGTGAAGGTGGGGATGTCTGACGAGCATTTGCTGGTGGAGATAAAGTATCAGACAGTATCTTTCGTAAAGAGTGGGCAACACATCCCCAGCATCCTAAACAAATCTCTTCCAAAATGTGCATCAGTAACTCAGCCACGTCATGGTAATGATGCAAGCAGCGGGCAGAATTTGTAATTGAATACTGGGAGAATAAGCATTCGGACGAAGAAAGAGGTATGCACATTTGCCCAAGTGCAAACAAAATCAATGGTATATGTACAGCAAGTCACAAGTGTTGCAAACGTTTCCGTAATTGTTTTACTAATTTAAAAGGCTTACGGTGGAGTGTGTGTGTGTGTGTGTGTGTGTGTGTGTGTGTGTGTGTGTGTGTGTGTGTGTGTGTGTGTGTGTGTGTGTGTGTGTGTGTGTGTGTGTGTGTGTGTGTGTGTGTGTGTGTGTGTGTGTGTGTGTGTGTGTGTGTGTGTGTGTGTGTGTGTGTGTGTGTGTATATATATATATATATATATATATATATATATATATATATATATATATATATATATATATATATATATATATATATATATATATATATATATATATATATATATATGAGAGCGCGTTAAGAAGTATCTGCAATATATTTATATTTAAATAATATAACTACAATTGAGATTGTACAAGAGCATCATTTTTCCACATAGTCCCCCTTTTAAACACAGTACATCGGTTCACAAGCTTCTATACGCCCTCAGAAAAAAAAATGTTTATGGCTGAGTAACGAGCCACACATACACCGCTTCTTTCACTTGTTGGTCACTGGCAAAGTGGCGGCCTCTTAAAGCGTCTGAGTGGACCAAATAGATGAAAGTCCGAAGGGGTCAGGTCAGGACTGTACGGAGGATGCTCCAACACCTCAAAGTTCAATTGCCAAAAGGTTTCCATCGTATGGGTGGCAATGTGTGGACAGGCATTGTCATGCAACACATTTTGACAGTAGCCCTCAGCGATTCCATTGAATAGCTGATTTTATCTGGTCCCGGAGCATTTCACGATAACGGGCACTGTTTATCGTTGTGCCCCCCTCTTAATAATGTTCCAATATTGGGCCTTGTGAGTCCCAGAAAAGTGTGAGCATCGCTTTTCTGACCGAGGGTTGACTTTTGAACTTCTTTTTGACTGGTGATGTTGGATGTTTCCACCACTCCATACTCTTTCGTTTGATCTCTGGTTCGTAATGGTGGATCCATGTCTCGTCTCCAGTGCCAATGCGTCTCAAAAATCATTCCCTTCATGACAAAAATGGGTCAAAAGGTTTTGGCATATTATCACACGGTTGCACGTGTGCTCTTCTGCGAGTCTTTTTGGAACCCATCTTGCAGAAACCTTATGCAAGCCAAGTCAGTTGTTGATTTCCTGTGCAGAACCATGACTGATGCTCAGATGTGCCACTTCATCAATGGTTGACTGTGGGTTATCCAGAATCATGACGTGAACTCGTTCAATGTTTTTTCTTTCTGTTGTGGATATGGATAGGCATCCAGATCATTCATCATCAGTGACACTTGTGAACATGGTAATCCAAATGTACACACTCCACTGCAGGAAAGCAATGTTCCCATATTGTGCTGAAAGTCTGTGATGGATTTCTGCCCCGGTAAAACTTCAGCTCACAAAATTCATATCACTGCACGCTGCTCTTCTTTGGTGCAAACGGACAGCGGAGCGGTCATGTTAACTCCCTCACGACACAACTACTGACTGCTCAAGGTTGAAACTGCTTCACAATGGCGCAGACAGTTCGTGCTTGTACATGCAAGTACAATAAGCGATGTAGTCAACACAACACAGTTTTTAATAAATCATTGCGGATACTTTGACTCACTCTCATATCATCTGATACTTAGCAAAGACATTATAACATATTGGTATACTTTGACATGAATTCCAACGACACATCAACACAGCATATGGGATTTGAACCAGGGATTCCCATAACGGTGAGCTGTGCGTTTTGAAGTGAATGCTGAACAAGACAACCCAACATATCACAGAAATATTTGCACAGAGGAATAATTTGCAGTTACTGCTTTTTACCTGCGACATGTCACAGGTCTACAAGAGCTCTGCATTGCTGCAATTGGTGTTGTTACTGTTGTTGTTGGGGTTCCTGTTGGAGATCGATTTTTAAATTTTGCACCTATTGGTCAAAGAGCTGCCGGACCCCCAACCACATTCGTCACTTGCTTAACTGATCGATACAAAACTTTAAACATATGATTAACTATCCATGAGGAAAAATTGTGGACAACAATGATATCATCAGTCATGTGGTTTGAAAGCCATATTGAATTGAAGGAAATTTGTTATTTTTAATAATCTCTGAAACCACTTAACCGATCGATTCCAAACTTTAAACATATGATTGAGTACACATGGCGATAAAACATACCAAAATGAAGTCTAAATTCAACTTAAGCTGGATCAACAACACCAAAAGTGCCGACCTTCCTGGAAACCGATAATCACTGCTTGCAGTTATAGTTATTATTCTTTCTTTAACGGACAATTATTCACACATTATTGTGGGGATGGCCGCAGGAGTGGTGGGGGGAGAGGGAGGGGTTTTTGGCCCAAGTCTTTCACAAAGCGGCTGGCCAGGCCTGACGTTTGACAAGTTCGTTTGGGAAGGAATTTGGAATTGGTTCACGGTGCCGGTAATAGCTCGTCTACTCGTCATGAAGGACACTGTGGTATCTTCAACGTCCACCAACTGGTGATGACAATTGGGTCGCCCTGTTTTTTGGGGGGATTTTTTGCATTCACAGTCAAGGCTCATGGAAGAGCTAATATGAGTGCAATGAACAGATCAGGATGCAACAGAACAAAAAGAACAGCAAAGAGAGGGGGGAAACACCAAGAGCAGATCCAAAGGCCAAGACAGGAGGAAGCAGACAAACAATGGAGGGCAGGAGATGATGCATGGGGTGGACAAGATTGATACAAAAGGGAACTCTCAGGAGGGAAAACTGTAAATTTGGAAGGAGAAGGGATTGGGGTGGGGGGGGGGATTAATGAGAGAAGAAAAGATCATGGTTTTGGATTGGGGATGATGTGAGATGGTGGTCAACAGCTGTCTTGAAGACCTCAAAGGAAGAATGAGATTTAAGAAGATGTGGAAGTTGATTGCACAGGCAGGAAAATAAAAAAGAGGAACAAATGAGTGGAGGTGAGCAGTGATCCTGGATTTAGGTAGTTTCACCAGAAAGGGGGTAGAAGGCGAGTCCTGCAGAAATCTAGGGAGGAGCAAAGCACGGAAAAGGAAGAGGGTACAAGACCAGAAAGAAGACAGTAGAAGACAGACCACTGACCTGTCTGTGATGGCAAAGCGAAAGGCCCACAGACTCAGCTTCATCATGGGAGATTACAATAATCTTAAAGGCCTTTGTTTCCACAACATCAAGCTGAGCAAGAATCGAGGCAGGGGAGCCAGGCAAAAGGGGAGAGCAGTACTCCATCAAGCTGTGGATGAAAACCTTGTCGGTGGATAGGAGTTCTTGTGTGCCAAGGAAGGACTTTGTATAACTGAGGATGCCCAGTCGGCAGCTCGCTTTGGAGGCACACTTTAAAATGTGGTTTGCCCAAGAAAGATCATGGCTGATCGTGAGACCGAGGAATATAAATGACTGAACTTCCTCAAGAGGATTGTTAAAGTCGATCGGAGAGTTTGTCAGACGGTCCTTTCGGAAAGGGATAGTGAGAGTGTAAGATTTGTCAGGTTTTTTTTTGTCAGATTGAACATTCGTCTGAAGAACAGCGCACACACACTAATGAATCACTCTGTCTGTGAAACACCAGGATGACAGTTTATAGCTGGGCCGAGATTCAAACCCAGGCGAGATGGCTTAAAAGTGAGTGTTCGCTACTTTAAGCCATCCTGTCAGCCCAGTTATTTGTAGTTACCATCTGAGCAAAAACAATTTCTCAACTTCCTAACAAAGTTAATGTAGGTGCAGACTCTCAATTTTAAAAAAAAATCATAAACTTTGCTTAAATGAAGTTATGCATGTATGGTGGAATACAATGCTTCACAATCTATACTGATGAAGGTGCGTGCACATGAGTATATCAATGGAGAATGAAGTGTTCAAATTATTTAATGTTAGGAAGGATCGGAACCCAAAACGTACCTCTCAAAATGACGTATGAATGATAAATGAGGCCTTTTGCCCATGAGGTGTGTGTGTGTGTGTGTGTGTGTGTGTGTGTGTGTGTGTGTGTGTGTGTGTGTGTGTGTGTGTGTGTGTGTTCGTGTGTGTTCGTGTGTGTGTGTGTTTGAGTGTGTGTGTGTGTGTGTGGGTGTGTGTGTGTTCGTGTGTGTGTGTGTGTGTGTGTGTGTGTGTGTGTGTGTTAAGTAACTCGGTTCTGCTCGATGGGCACTTTTAAGCTGACGTTGTGAGCGCAAAATCTGTGATTCAAATGTTCTTTTTAACATAATTTTCAGCATCTCTAAGATTATAATGGAAATTTCAACATAGTTAAACATAATTGTTCTATTCCTGAATGAAAATCGAACTCACAGGAGCATTGGAGAAATGAGAAATATCCATGGAAAACACTAGTCGGGTTCCTACGATTTCCTATTCATACAATGAGCTTGTGGTGGCCAGGATTATAACACACACACACACACACACACACACACACACACACACACACACACACACACACACACACACACACACACACACACACACACACACACACACACACACACACACACACACACACACACACACACACACAGTTGGTCTCCATTCCCTCTCCTGAAACCCACCCATGTGTGGAGATAGCAGCCAGCAACTTGCACATTTGCACGCACGCATACACAACAATTCCTCGTCACCCCAGAACCAAGCAAAAATACGTATTTACTGTGCCTTCAGAAAATATTCAAACCCCTTGACTTTTTCACATTCTGTGGTGTTGCAGCCTTAATTTAAAATGGATTAAATTTAAATTTGTCACCAATCTCTACAAAATACCCCATAATGACAAAGTGAAAACATGTTTTTCGAAATTTTTACAAATCAATTTAAAATGAAAAGGTGGAATGTCTTGAGTCAATAAGTATTCAACCCCTTTGCTCTGACACTCCAAATTGAGCTCAGGTGCATCCAATTTCCTTTGATCATCCGAGAGACGTCTCTACAACTTGATTGGAGTCCATCTGCGGCCAATTCAATTGACTGGACATGATTTAGAAAGAAACACATCTTTCTATACAAGGTCCCACATTTGACAGTGCAATACAACAGAAACTCTATCATGACGTCCAAGGAACTGTCTGTAAAACTCCAAGATAAAATTACGAGGAGGCATAGATCGGGGGAAGGGTACAAAACAATTTTCTGGAGTGTTGAAAGTTCCAAGAGCACAGTGAGCTCCATCATTCAGAAATGGAAAGAATATGGAACTACTCAGACTCTTCCTTGAGCTGGCCATCCAACCAAACTGGGCAACCGGACAAGGAGGACATTGGTCAGGGAGGTGATCAAGAACCCAATGATCACTCTGACAGAACGACAGAGTTCCTTGGCTGAGATGGGAGAACCTGCTGGAAAGATAACGATCTCTGCAGCACATCACAAATCTAGGCTTTATGGGAGAGTGGCCAGACAGAAGCCACTCCTCAGAAAAAGGCATATGACAGCATACCTGGAGTTTTCAAAAAGTCCCAAGAAAGGTTCAGAGAATGAGGCAAATTATTCTGTGGTCTGCTGAGACGAAAATTGAACTCTGGCTTGAAAGCAAAGCACTACATCTGGCAGAAATAGAGCACAGCTCATCACCCATCTCACACTACCCCTACCGTGAAGCATGGTGGTGGCAGCATCATACTATGGGGATGCTTTTCAGCAGCAGGGACTAGGAGACTTGTAAGGATGCAGCAAACATTTAATGGAGCCAAGAAAAAGGCAAATCCTTGAGGAGAACCTCCTTCAGAGTGCAAAAGACCTGAGATTGCAGTGAAGATTTACATTCCAACAGGACAATGATCCCAAGTGTACAGCCAAGGCAACACTGGAATGGCTTCAGAACAAGAATATGGAAGCCCTTAAGTGGCACAGCCAAAAGCCCAGACTTGATTCTCATTGAGAATCTGTGGAAGGACTTTCAGATTGTTGTTCACCGACGCTCCCAATGACGCTTGACAGAGCTTGAGTAAATCTACAAGGAACAATGGGAGAAAATCCTCAAATCCAGATGTGCAAAGCTGATACACACATACCCAAGAAGACTTGAAGCTGTAATCGCTGCCAAAGGCGCTTCTACAAAGTATTGACTCAGGGGGTTGAATACTGATTGACGCAAGACATTTCAGCACTTCATTTTTAAACTAGAACGGGCACTCATAGAGCGCATACCTTCGCCGCCACTACTTTTTTTGTTCTTGGTATGAGTATGGGGAACTGGTTTCATATGAATGGTCTTATGACACAAACCACATATCTATAATGTCATGACCCCCCCCCCCCGACTTTCGGGGGCTACGGACTAAACAACAATCAACTCACGTCGTTTTGGCGAGTCTTCACTCGCAAGCTCGGTGAATACAACGTTTCAACAAGAGAAGGTAATCTCCTTTTCAAGGTCGTGACCCCCCTGACCTTTGACCCCTAACCGGTAACAAGAGTATGGGCGTCATTGTGTCATATTGCATATCCCAAGCTGAGGCGTTGAATTCTGAACATTTTGGCGTTAGTTGCATGCAAATTGAATAAAAATTGACCGTGTTATCGTAAAAAGACGATTTTGACCTTTTTGTGACCTCGACCTTTGACCCGAACGATCCCAAAATCTAATTGAATGCTTCCTGGCTAATAACCAATCATCCCACCAAATTTCATGCAATTCGGTTTAATACTTTTTGAGTTATACGAATCACAAGATTACAAATAAATAAATAAATAAATAAATAAATAAATACATACACGCCGACCAAAACATAACCTTTCGCAGAATACAAAGGTAATAATTCGGAAAAATTTCTAAAAACATGTTTTCACTTAGTCATTATTGGGGAATTTGTGTAGATTGGTGAGAAAAAAATTAAATTTATTCCATTTTTAATTAAGGCTGTAACACAACAAAATGTGAAAAACTCAAGGGGTGTGAATACTTTCTGAAGGCACTGTGTACTTGTTTGGGCCCATACAGCTCCCACTACACCCCCTCCTCCTCCCAAACATCAACAGTAAATATAATTTGAAACTTACCCTGTGCATCGACAAGCCCCCAGATGTGACCTTCCCATCAGTGATAAAAAGCAGGAAAGTTTGGGCGAATGCACCCATCTGAAACCTTTGACCATTCATGGGCCAATATCAAGAGGTTTTGCAATATAGACTGCAACATATCAACTATTTGGATGACTTGATCAGGAATTTCTTCAACTCCTTCGTTGTGCAGAGGCACACCCCTTTCTTTCAGGAACAAGTACTTTTGGCTCATTTAAAAGTGATTTTTAGTTGTTTCATTTTTAAATCCTTTTCTGGGAGGCATGAAATATGTCTAGGCCACCCCAATTTACTTTGTCACAAGGGGTTTCTGCGCATCACAGTGAGCAACCTGGGGTGGATTACATCATGTTGAAAGTGCCGTATTTCCTGTGCTTGAAAAAGATGGCAAAAAGTTTCACCAGGAAGGATCCAATGTCAAATGCCGAGTTAAAAAAAAAAATCCATTTTGATTCCTGTGATCCTAAGTTCCCATCCCTTGGTGCCAGGGGATCAAATCCAAAAAAACATTACATATTTCATGCACCCCCAATGTTGATTACATATACAAACTTTCATAAATAAACATTTTAAAATGTGCCTGTAATTGCTTCTTTTTATTTTGGTATTTGACCTTTTGACTGCAACCCAGGGGGTGAGGCCAAAATTGATACCACTTTCACACCTTCTTGCCATGTGGTAATCACAACTACCAGATTTGGCGAATTTCTGCACAACCGTTGAGGAGGAGAATAGCATGACGGACAGACAGACAGAGAAGATTACAATATCCTGCCGTTTTTTTTCAAGGCCAACAGAAAACATCATTAAACAAAAGTTACAAGTGCACACCAACACATAGTGATGTGACACAGATCAACAAAACCACTCGAATGCCTAAAGAAAGCAGTCACGAGTGCACCGGATTCCAAAAGAGCCTCCAGGATTCACGAACAGTGGGGTGTGATGACATTCCTTCCTGGCCTGCGGTGCAGCAAATGCGTTCACCGGTGTTGGAGAAACAACCGCATTCAACTCTGGGCAGCGCAGTGCCGCTGCGGTCGATACGGAATGCTAAAAACGTGCTAAGAACAGCCTCGACAGACTGATCATCAAGACAGTGATGGAAACTCACAAGCATTTACAGATGAGTGTTGATCATTGGCGAGCAAAGCCTCAAAATAAAGTCATCGATTGCTTAACTGCATGGAATACGATGGCAAAGCAAGAGCCTACAAAATCATTATCTGGAAACTTTACAACCCGGATGGTTACAAGATAACATCCCACATCTCATCTCGTCTAAACATTCCTTGCGAGGTTCCATCCTTCATAAGGGATAAATGATGGTAAACGATTCATAAAAGGTGAGATCTTGGCCAAGCAGGCATGTCAAGATTTTCTGTTTATTGAATCGCATGCAGTTTGAATGGAAAAGCTAAGGAACAAAAGAAAAATCAGCCCACTCATTTAAAAACCAAAATTTAAATATAAAAAAGCTGAAAGGAACACCAAGTGCATTATGATGACAAAAGGGTAGTCGATGACGCGCTATAACAAAAACCCCCACGTTTCCCACCAAAAACAAAGTTGAAAGATGGCAAAAGTGCCACAAGGAATAACCCAAAATCAAATTTTGAGTTGATTTTTTTTTTTTTCAGTTTTGACATCTGTGGCCACAAGTCGCCACCCCGGGGTATGAACCGGAGGTCAAATGCCCCCCTCCCCCACCAAAAAATACATATTTCCTGCATCCCCAATGTTCCATCCATCCATCAGGACCATACTCTGTGCAGAGTGTTGGTGCTGCCTCAACAGTCTCCTTGACTACTGGGCACAATCCTGGACGGGTCGCGACTCCATCACAGTATACCAGCCTGCTGGCACTCATTTTGCCGACCTCAGAAGGATGACAAGCAGAGTCAACCCCACCTGGTATCAATTCAACAGACAAGTGGGATACTCGGATCCCAAGCCGACCACCCTAACCATTAAGCCAACACCAGACATGTCCCCAATGTTGATTGCATTATAAAGTTTCATTTTAAAAATGTTTTTGAAATGTGCCCGTAATTGACCTTTTGACCCAGCACTAGGGGGGTGGGGCCAAAACGATACTGCCCTTGCACCTTCGTGCCATTTGGTGAAATTCTGCACAACCGTTGAGGAGACATTCAGAAGGAAAGATGGAGCAGATGGAGCAGATGGAGCAGATTACAATACACCCCCGTTATTTTTTTTTTCTTTCCTTCAAAAAGCATGGGGACAACAAGGCTTCAACTTTTCGACCTATTCAGTGATTCATTAGTCCATCAGCACCAACTGCAAGTGAACATGCACCTGCACAACAAGTTCTGAAGGATTCACACACTTTCCTTTCATAACCTCTCATGACAAGGTCATGTGGAAGAGCTTCCATGGCAATGCTGCAAACAGAGATAATCTTTTTCTTAAATAAAATGTAACTATATTTTCCCACCTGTAAATCTGCACGGAAAAGGGTACCAATGATTGCTAAAGTAGGTATCAAATGATGACCTCACAAATATTTAGCAACTCTTTCCGAGTGATCTCTAGCCAACATTTTATTGCCAACCCGACTTCCTGTTTCTTTCTCTTTTCAACTGGCATACGTAATCAATTTTAATTTATTTACGGGGCTTAAGACTAATGGAGGACCTGTTAGACAGATCACACACACAAATAGACAGACACATGAGACACAACTGGACTTGATTTCAGACAAACACAGCCAAAGACCTTGGGGGAAGGAAAAGGGACTTAACTTCCTGGAACACTCTGGATAGCGGTGACATCACTATTCTCTCCAGTCAGGGGAGGCAATTGAGATATTGACACCCTCCTCTCCACCCATGGGATCCCAATCCACATGGTTTGTCCATGTTCTATCCTCCAAGAACCAAGCATCAAGCCAGGAAGCAGCAGATACCATTCTAAAATCATTGGCTAGACTCAATCAGGCTCGGAATCAAACACTGACCTCAGACTCAGAACAGAGTGTCTAACTAAAATGCTACAGATTTCTGTGTTCCTTCCAATGATTCAAATCAAACAGAAGACTAAATATTGCACTGGGGTCATCAGAAGCAACCCAAATAAGCAAATAGCAAAGATAGCAAAGAGTCATCAGGAGGAACCTGGATAGGATTCAAGTTTCAGCCACGACATCATAACCCTCAAACCCATCCAAAGTAAGCCTTACAGAAAACTTTCAGCAAGAATCAACTTGTCCTCAAACAGATAGATAAAGAAAGAGAGAAATGAAGAAAAAGCAAGACTTGAAACGAATAAAGAGAAATTTGAAAAAGTAGAAAGAAATGTGAAAGGGAGAAAGAAGAAAGATGTCGAGAAGAACCCGGATAGATAGATTTCAGCAGTTACTTCCCAGGCTCAAACACAGCTCAAGGTACAAGCTGCCACAAGTCCATCAGCAGGGAAGCACAGTCCACACAGCATCAGGATATGGTACAAACATAATCAAACTGAAGACCAAATACTGCATTGGAGTCATCAGAAGGAATATGAATAAGCAAAGAGCAATCAGGAGGAACCTGATGACTCCATATTTGCTCTTTACTGCTCTATGATTAAATTAATAAAAAATATATTTCATATACTTACTGCTTCTTTTGTTCTTTGCCTGTTTATAAATTTGCCTTTATTCATTCATGACAGTCATACAGGAATCAACACACATGCAAATGAACACCAACCCCATGTTCTGTCTTTCTTTGCTTGTACATTGGTTATATAATCAACTGCACACTCTTTGACACGCCTTGTTTACTGTAAATAAGTACAAAATTATTAATGCTAAATTAGGCCCCTAGGATGATCTCCTCCATTAAGCTCTAGGCCAGATTCAATCCCCGACTGGATGGAACTTTGTGGGGGGGAGGCTGTTGTGATTGATGCAATGGCAGAAGAGTGCGCTGCATCTCAAAGCATGTCATCATTCAGATAAGACAAAGCCAGTTATTCTGTCTGCATCGAGGATGTGGACGTTAAAGATGCCAGGGTATCTCTCCAAAAGCGCATACAATGGCTCACTCCAAAAAAAGGCCTTTGCATGCCTGTACTTTGGCCAAATTACCTGCTTGTAGATGTTACGGTGGGGTGGATATGAAGTTTAGATCAACTTAACAGTAAGGAAGGGGTTAACCCAACGAAGATAAGTAAATTGATCTGTCAAGTTAATGGGGTCTGGATAAAGCACAAGCATGACGGACACAAGACATGTTTTTTATGGTTGCCTGTCTGTTGGCCTGTTATCGATTGTTTTTGTTCCAAAGATAACTTGTAAACTGCTGAAAGGATTTCAACCAAACTCAGTAAAAGCATGAACTGATTAAATTTTGGGTTCAACAGATCAAAGATCAAAGGTCATGTGCCCTTTCAAAATACTTTTGCAGACCACAACTCGAGTTAGAAGCATCCTTTTCATCTATTCAACTTATACTCCCTATTCCTCTACCTTTAATAGAGTTCAAATGTAACTGCAGGTTGACATCTAACATCGGCTGAGGTATATCCATCGACACATTCATGTGTAATTCTATTTTCTAGTTTGTTTTAATTACCACAAGCAATTATTTGTTCAACTGTTAAGTTACCTTATATGAGACGATTCTCCAGATTATTTTTTTCCATCTTTTAAAGACAAACAAACCTCTTCTATTCTTCATTTATTCCCTTCCTTATCATGTCCAACTGTTGCCCTACTATCAGCTAGTGGCCTTTTTCCCCTTCTGTCAGCTTACTCTTCCATAATCCTCGATCTTGGAGAGAATTTTTTTTTTTAAACCGAAACAGAAAACAAAAAAATATATACAATAAACAAGATATGCAAGCAAATCACTGAGAGCTGAATCGACCCCAAAAATAAACAAGATAAAGAGCTCCAAAGTTACTGTTGCGGGAACAAAACCAATACAGGTAAGCGTGCAAATACTGCAGCAATGTTTGTGAACACCACAACCTCGATGGTGTTGAGCTGGTGGAGAAGTCTAATCATTACTTCTCAGAAACACTATCAGCGCTTAAGAGGAAAAGTTTGAACATCGCACCGTTAACACTGTTTCATGCCAAGCCTTCCACGAGACGATACTCATGGGTATGATGCTGCAGCATTACATAAATAAATCAAAAAATTAAATAAACAAATCTTTATCTATATAATCCTAGCCACCTGGGTTAATTGAATAGGTGAGAGATAATTGATTAATCCCTTCATACACAGGTGAGTGGTGATTTTGTCTTCGTTCGTCATTTGCATGTCGACTGCTTTTTGACATTTGCAAATGGAACATGCTTGAGACCCTCGATGGTGTGCATCTCTGTCTGCGCTGTCGCTGATTCTCCAATAAGCAAATAAACTGGTCCGGCAGCTGAGGGTGTGTGTAGTAGTGAGATTCTCATGTCTGCACAAATAGTGAATGTCTTTACAGCTGTGGAGGAACTCTGGGAAGGGTTTGAAACATCAAAGGGCTTACCTTGCAAAGATGATGGTCATCTCCGCACGCGTCCGGGTGGCGGCGATCTCCGCACGCGTCCGGGTGGCGGCGATCTCCGCACGCGTCCGGGTGGCGGCGATCTCCGCACGCGTCCGGGTGGCGGCGATCTCCGCACGCGTCCGGGTGGCGGCGATCTCCGCACGCGTCCGGGTGGCGGCGATCTCCGCACGCGTCCGGGTGGCGGCGATCTCCGCACGCGTCCGGGTGGCGGCGATCTCCGCACGCGTCCGGGTGGCGGCGATCTCCGCACGCGTCCGGGTGGCGGCGATCTCCGCACGCGTCCGGGTGGCGGCGATCTCCGCACGCGTCCGGGTGGCGGCGATCTCCGCACGCGTCCGGGTGGCGGCGATCTCCGCACGCGTCCGGGTGGCGGCGATCTCCGCACGCGTCCGGGTGGCGGCGATCTCCGCACGCGTCCGGGTGGCGGCGATCTCCGCACGCGTCCGGGTGGCGGCGATCTCCGCACGCGTCCGGGTGGCGGCGATCTCCGCACGCGTCCGGGTGGCGGCGATCTCCGCACGCGTCCGGGTGGCGGCGATCTCCGCACGCGTCCGGGTGGCGGCGATCTCCGCACGCGTCCGGGTGGCGGCGATCTCCGCACGCGTCCGGGTGGCGGCTATCTCCGCACGCGTCCGGGTGGCGGCGATCTCCGCACGCGTCCGGGTGGCGGCGATCTCCGCACGCGTCCGGGTGGCGGCGATCTCCGCACGCGTCCGGGTGGCGGCGATCTCCGCACGCGTCCGGGTGGCGGCGATCTCCGCACGCGTCCGGAAGGCGGCTATCTCCACGGCCAAAAAAAACAGACCATGGCTATCTCCATGGTCTGTTTTTTGCCATTTTTCTCAGAGATGGCCAAACGGATCTTCGTAAAACTTTGAGGTTCATCAGTGGGTGTCGAGGAGTGTTTCAAGAAAAAAATGTTTTTAAATTTTGAAGAAAAAAAACAGAAGTCGGATTTTTGAAATCGCTCCATCGTGCCCAAGTCTTTGTAACGCTGTGAAAGGTATTATTTAAATGATCACCTTCCTTTGTGGATGTCGGTAAGTGCTTAGGTCGCAACAAAAATAAAGTACAAACAATATATAGATTTCTTTAAAATTCCAACAGGATTAGAACAACATTGGGCAGTCAGGTACCCCTACTAGTTGTTTTTAAACTATTCATCGACACACAAGTTTTCCATTCAATATAAATAAGAGTCCACTGCAGTTCAATACAGCTAATCTCTGGAAAAAGAGGAATACTATGCTTTATTACATCACAATTTTTCTAACGAGTAAAAAGCAGCAGCAATAAAAGCAACTACTACTACTTCATCATCATCATCCACGGCCCCATTTATACCATATTCTACCTTATTGTGAGGTTGGCAATGGAATCTTTTTGGCCTAACTCTTTCACAAACTGGCTGGGGGAGAGCAGAGGGTGCAAGACAAGAAAGGAGGCGGTAGAAGACAGACACCATGGACTTTTCTGTGTTGTCAAAGTGATAGGCCCAGAGACAGCTTCATCGCAGGAGATTCCAATAATAGTGAAGGCCTTTGTTTCCACAGCATCATGCTGAGCAAGGTGCAAGGCTGGGGCACCAGTCCAGAGGGGAGAGCAGTATCCCATCAAGCTGCAGATGAAGGCCTTGTATGTGGATAAGAGTTACACTGTGCCAAGTAAGGACTTTGCACAATGTCTAGTTAGAACCCGGCTCCGGAGGCCAACCCAGAGGTGTGGTTTGCCCAAGAAAGATCATAGACAACAACGAGGGCCAAAAGTTTGAGTGAATGAATTTCTTCAAGAGGTTAAGAAAAGAGATGGGAGGGTTTACCAGACAGTCCCCTCTGAGAGACAGAGCTAGAGTACGAGACCCATCAGGACCGAAACATGTGACAAGTGCTTGACCAGCTCATGGCTCAATCAAGGTCTGCAGAGAAGGAAGAGGCCAGATAATCAGTCGAGGGACACCAGAAACCTCAACTTCTCAGGTGCCAAATTAATACAGTGCAGGAGCTGTTGGGTGACTTGGATAGGGTGGCTACAGAGAGTGATAGGTTGGAGACACAAGATTTGGAAGCAAACACAGAATTGAGGCATTTGGCCTTCTCATGAGAAGTCAGCTGTGGTGTCATTTTAAGAGGGGGAAGGGATGGAGTTGGGGGGAACACTCCAGAGACAGACCTAACGAAACACCACCAGGCTTTAGAGGAGGAAGACATGTTTGAAAGTTCAATCTTGAGGTTGGACATATTTTGTTTTCTGGTTCTCCCAAAAGTGGGCATGTTGTGAACTTTTATAATTCACTGAGATTGTCTTCAGGCAGATTGACCTTCCAGGAAGAGAAGGCAAGTTGCTTCAAGGCAACTGCCTCACCATAGCATTCAGTGTTCCATGGGCAGAAAGAAAGGTATGATACCTGCCAACAAGATGAAAGGATGGATTTGTGCATAAGAGAGCAGATTTCTGTGTAAGAATTTCCAGGCTGAGTTAACATCAGGGCAGTAGGCGTGGGAGACCAGTCCTGAAGAGAGATGACTGCTTGCAATTCCTGCCAATCTGCTCGAGTGAAATGCAAGACTCGCAGGTGTTAAGGCAGCTCTCTGAGAATAGCTCGAGAGAAGTTAACTTTCACAAGCATATAATCAGACAAAGCAATTGGAGCAGAGGAAGAGGAGAAATTTGCAGCGAAGTTTGTCATCACCAAATCCAGTAGGGGGGATTTGCTATTGGGAGAAATCCGGGTTTGAAAGTTCACAGATCGAGTCAGTCCCATTGAGTCATAGAAGTCCTTTGCAGAAGTGCCATGGCTGGTGAGGGAGGTACCAACACCCAACCAAGCTACATGGTGGCAATTGAAATCACCACATATTAGAAAGAGAGAATTGTGAAGAACGGTTGAAAGTTTGTCAATGTTTTCTGGGAGAGTGCTAAATGGAGTCGTCACCGTTTAGAGGACAGTACAACAAAGACAAACAAGATGTGTGGGAGCGGAGGGGAAGTTGCAACCAAACGTACTCCTGGTGGTTGTTCATCTTTGCATCACAGCCCATACTTGTGCCAAGTTTGTCTGAAATCCCTTCTGTGGTTCATAAGTTAGTGTGGCAAGAAATTTTCAATTAAAGGTCACATGACCATAGACCTTTGGCATTTTGAACCCAAAATCTAATCAATTCATCTGTGCGTCACCGTACGTAATTGCACCAAGTTTGGTCAAAATCCCTTCAGCAGTTCACAAGTTATCACGATAACTAATGATCTGCTATGCACGCACAGCTGGAAAGACATCCCAAAAACAATGTCTCAAGCATTTTTAGCAGTGGAGCATAAAAATGGAAAATGTAGAAGACAAGCATGGGAAATGCCAAACCACCTTAGTGCTCCAGAAATAGGTGCCTCTTAAACTTTTGTTGCAGTTCATTTTCCTCTCTTTCACCTGGCTTATGCTGAGTAGGTGCAGCAATGACGAAACAATGCAACAGTCAGTTTGCAATGCAACACCTCATCTTTTTCGTGTCATCTTACAATGTGACTGTCAATGGGTGCACAAAATATGTGGAGATTTTCATTTCTTTCGCCATACATCCGATGCAGTATTTTGATACTCATCTTTTGCTGCGGCCTTATTTTTCAGGCCAGCTTTTCAGTTGAGTGGTGGAAGTTACTACAGAGTTTTAAGGATGTGGCTCAGCTGCAATGCAGGGAAGTTGGGTGACGTGGGCATCGAGAAATAATAATTAATCACTTTCCATGGTAACATCTGTCCGTCCAGGAGCTGATCATGAGCGTAGTTGTGTCTTTTCATTGCCTGCTCTCTGTACATGCTACTATTCTCCAAAACTGTTCAGGTTTGGGTGCTCAGAATCACTGGTACTGAACTAGCAAGTATTATTAGAAAGTAGAACCCACCTGAAATTACTGAAACCAAGCACCGTTGTTCATTGGTGAGCACCCTTCTTCTATATAAAAGCGAGAGACACGTTATTTGTTTGCTCGTTTGTGATGCTTCTCTGAGCTCCCAAGGTTAATAGCACAAAAAATAAAAATAAAAACTTTATCGGATCACATTTTTTTGCCACGATACACCTTACCGGGAGTTTAAAGTCATTTTCTCACAATTCATAACTTATGAACACACAAGACACCACCTGTCGCAATCTCCAAGCATAGATCCATATATACAATGCTTTATAAAAAGGCCAATTTTTTTTTTTTCAGATTTCAACCCAGATACCAATATAATTGGTGAGATGGTGAGCTCCGGTCATCACATGTGGTATCAGATGTGAAAAAAATTGTTAATCAAGATGTTGCAATAATCGGTAAGTTCAGAGGAGGAGGAGTCACGTGACCTCTCAAATGTGCTAATCACTAATCCTTTGGAGGAGGTGGGAGGAGGGAGGAGAAGAAGGTAGTGGGAGGAGGGAGAAGAAGGGGTGGGTGGGAGGAGGGAGGATAAGGGGTGGGTGGGAGGAGACGGTGATGGGTGGGATGAAGGAGGGGAAGGAGTGGTGGGGGGAACGCGGCTTTGTTGCCTGGCAATGCCGGGTCGGCCTATCTTTGCTAGTGTTCTATAAAGATGTATTTAAACTTTGTGCGAGCAGATTATTTAAAAAATAAAAATAAACAAACAAATAAATATGTACATTTCCATGTACATCTTCAAATAGCAATTTTACAAACTTGATATATTTGACTTCATTTTTCTCCTCTTGGATGAAACTCTTTTTCTAATGGTCGCAATTCTCAAAGTTTGTTTCCCTCTTCCTAATAAGAGCCATGCTGCCAGATGTCAAATACCCTGGGGATCCCAAATTAGCTGAATTATCCGGGCAGTCAAACCAGCTGATGCCCATCCAGCAGGCTTAATTGGCCAGTCGTAAATGGTTACAACTTTCGCTCGAAAACATGATAGTTTACATCAGGTTGACAAAGAATAACAAAAGCAGGAGGCGATCGAATGTTGGAGGTTGATCAAGGTGAAGACAGTTCTTCAGAGAACCCCACATCCACTCAATACTCATGTGCAGTTCTTTAGCAAGATCTCAAACTCATGTGCCGTGATCCTCAATGAAACAGTCATTCATTTGGACAATGCTAATGAATGTAATGCCACATGCAAGGTCTAGCAATGGGATGTTCACAATCATCTACGGTCTCCTGATACTATTTGAACTGCTCACCAGTTGTGTGAAGTTATCTTGTATAAAGTAAATATGGGAGAATTTCCAGGTAGAAGGTAACGCAAACATTATAAGCACAATTAGGTTCAAAATCACAAGCCATATGGTGGACCAATGGATCAAAAGGTCAACCAACAAAGCAGCAGCCTCAGGATGTCTCTTGCAAGGGTTTTGCACTGCTCTCTACCTAGTAGTCACCAGCAAAGTGAATCAGCACCCGTTCAGGGACGCAGAAACAGAGATACGGATAATTGGTTTTGTTTACAGTATTTCTAAATTCCAAGCTCATTTCATTTGAGACATGAGAGAGAGGGTGAGGAAGTATAGAAACCTGATGAGGTGAAAACTTATTTATAGCTCAGCTGCCATCTATACAAACAAGGAAGGAAGGAGAGAGAGGAAGAAAAGGGGGAGAAAAAAAAAGTGAGTTTGCAGGGCAATGGAGAAAAGGGGGAGCAAGTTGGGAAAGGGTGACAATATGAGGGAGTTGAAGAGTAAAGGAGGGTGGGTAAAAAGAATAATCCTTTACTGTGTGTAGAAATATCAACACCACTTGTCAGGAAAAAAATTAAAAAAAGACGTAGAAATTTTGAGCTAAATGCACTCCACATGTGTTTGTGGTTATTAATGATGATACTCTGGATCCCAATCATTCCCCTCTGAGCTGTCTATCCTGGGTTTACATCTCGACTCAACTATAAATGGTCATCCTGGTGTTTCAAACAGCATGAGGGACCAACGTGTGCGCCGTCCCTCGGATGGAGGTTAAACGAGCTGTCCCTTCTGCCAGAACTGGTCGTAGGTGGATGTTCAATATCCCATGGTGCACTTCACAACAAACAGGCAAGCTTTCACCGGAGCCCTGAACAAATTACAAATTCCTGCTCTAACCTATTGGGCCAGCGGTTCGTGAGAGACTTGGGCCAAACTTTCCCTGGCCAACCCCACGATAATGTGGGAATAACTAACCGTGAAAGAACAACTTTGGATCATAATAGTCCTTTCACTGAGGACTGTAGAAGACTCCTAAAATAAATAAATAATAAACGACAAAAACTGGAAGCAGCATTTATTTGCAAATGGCACCAGTCCCAAAAGCTTGGTGTTATTCACGATAGTTCAACATCCTTAAGCACAAGCAAAGCAACAAATGTGACATCTCCTGATAGGTAGTTTCCTTCAGTGAAGAACAAGATCATTTTTTTAAAAGTCAGATGCCTCTCCCTGAGCTATCAATACAAGACAAGCCAGATGAGAAATGAGCATGCCACCATAATCAGTCACAGAAACCAGATGAGGTGGACACTTATCCATAGTTAACAAGTGAAATCCTTCAATACAGCGTGTATGGTGAAGCAAATGAGAACACTAATGTTGTTGAAAGAACCACTTATCACTTTGCCACCAATATCTGTCATAATTGTGAGTAAATTTCAACTACTAATGCATGACGAAACACTTGTTTATGGCTAATATTAAAGAGAATGATGGCATAAGAAGAACTTAGCTTTCGGCGTTCGGCGCGAAATGGCATGGTGGGCGGAAATGACGTCTTTCGTTCGTTCGTACATGAGAGGGGAGCGTTTCTTGTTTTTTTTCCCATCAAGCAATGAATTCAATGGTTTTCACATATACAACACATTAGTTTCACAAATTTCCATTGAAATACTCAGGTATTTCCGTCAATTGTCGCCATTTCCGTCTAGGTTACGCACTGCAATCTACCGGACGGCCGTCATTGGCTCACTTGAGGCACGTGGGGGGGGGGGGGGGGGACACTTCAAACTCGGTGCAATTGTATACAGCGCACGTGCTGTAATAAGCCATCAACATAAGCAAGAAAGGAGGGGGAGGGGGAAAGAACGGAAAATAAATAAGGAGATGGAAATGTTTTCTGCAGGTGTGCAAAGCTCATGGAGGAGCTCATGTATGCTATCTATGGTTAGTATGCTGTGGTTTGTAATCAACATCCCGAATGATCAACTTTTGCATAATTATCAACTCCAAGAGCTTTGATCAAAATATTAAAACTATCCGAAATAGAAACACGAGAACAGAATGGATAAAGGTATCCATAATAAAAGATTACAGAGCTGACGTTTTGGGTCTAATGCGTTGTTGAAGGCCAAAACTGTCAGCTCTCTGTACTCTTTTATGGTGGATAACTCCAACCATTCTATTCTCTGTTTTCATTCTCTTCTGCCACCAACACAGACTGCTAATTCTTTGCTAGAAGTACTGTCACGACTTTTAGATCGAAAATAGATGCTGAAATATGTGCCAACGAAGAAGGCAGAGCGCGTAATATTATAGAAATGTGATGAAAAGATTCGGTATGTCATCGGGAAGGTCTACAGTTACCCATCATTATTGAAGGGAGACAAGTCAGATGAAGCGGTGCACAAGTTACCTTTGTTTGTCCACCCAAGGTCCATAGTTGAAATCGGTGGCCTTTCCACAGACAATATCGAGGCCCCAGCAGGGTGGAAGGTCCTGCAGCTTGGAACTCTCGCTGCTGGTGCTGTCATCGACATCTTCGTCCTTCTCTGCTGGCACCAAGCCTTTGAGAGCAAGGATTAAGGGCAGATTGAGGTCTTTTCACATGAGCAATGTTGCAAGGTACACCAATGGCATAGTGGGGTGAAAATGGGTGATATTTTTAGGGATCTGCTGAGCAAGTGTGCATTTCAAAACTCTTGGTGAACAGCTTACCCTCCTATTAAAAATGCAATTTCATTCAAATTGTTCAAGTTCAATGCCAAATCAATACTTTTATGCTGTCGTACAAGAGGACAAATGAATAGCTAATTTCCTCAAGTGATGAAGCACAAGGACCAAATGGAACAATAACAAGAAAAAGAACAAAGATGTAACAGATATATTACTATAGCTTTAAAGGAACACTCAGGGAATTTTGGAAAGGCTTTAATTAAATCATTCTTGTTTCAAAATGTACATCGGTGAATAGGCGCAACCTGAAGAACCAAGTGAATAAATATCGTGGCAACTTTCAGTGGTCATGCTATTATCATATCTCGCTTTTGCAGATGCCATCCATCTTATGCATCGTAGAAGAATGCCATATTTATTAGCGATAAAGATCAGTCACTTATTCAGAATCCATGAAGCAATGCATTGCCTTTGGTTGTTATAGTAACTGATGATCAGACGAGGAACAAAATGGAAAAAAGAAAACGTTTTTCATTATTTGCCACTTAAACAGCCAGATCGATGGAAGAAATAGTTCCAGAATGTGAGACTCGCTCAAGTTCCTCAGAGGCTTGATACGAGATATCTTTGCTCAGAACATTTTGAGGTGATTCTTTTTGAAAGATGTAAAAAAAAAAATAGCTCCGCAAAGCGGGCATAACCCCTCAGCCCATGCATTGTAAAAGTAAGCAGTGATATCACGATGATGCAGTCAGTTAGAGCACGGACGTCATATCGAAAATCAATCAGACTTCAAGATGGCTACCGTGGTGGCTAGCGAAAATCGCAGCGCGCCCATTTTCGAAAGGAACCTTCCTCCACTCAACTCCAACACACACACTGCAAAAATGCATTTAATCGGACAAGCCAAGCCGTTCTCGAAATTGACGAAAACCAATTTCAAGACGACTGCCGTGGCGGCCACACTAAATATCGCAACACGCCCATTTTCGAAAGGAACCTTCCTCCACTCAACCCCAACACACCCTGCAAAAATGGATTTAATCGGACAAGGCGTTCTCCTCGAAATCGACGGAAACCAAAAGTTGACGGACGCCCGAACACCAAAGTATGAACTTTGACCTCTGTGACCTTGAAAAGTAGGTCAAATCAAAAACCCGGGTTATACATCATGTATCCTCATCAGATATACCTGTGATAAAAATTTAGCAATGATCCAGCCATTTGTTCAGGAGAAATAGCCATTTCTCGGTTTTCAGTTTTGGCCCCCTGGTGGCCTAGCCGAGAATCAAATTGCGCTCATCGAAAGGAGCCTTCCTCTACCTAGCCCCAACACACACTGCAAAAATGGATTTAATCAGACAAGGAATTCTCCTCAAAATCGACAGAAACCAATTTCAAGATGGCTGCCATGAAGGCCACATTGAAAATCGCAGCGTACTCATTTTCGAAAAGAACCTTCCTCTACTCAACCCCAACACACCCTGCAAAAATGGATTTAATCGGACAAGGCGTTCTCCTCGAAATCGACGGAAACCAATTTAAAGATGGCTGCCATGGAGGCCACATTGAAAATCGCAGCGTGCCCATTTTCGAAAGGAACCTTCCACTACTCAAGCCCAACACACCCTGCAAAAATGGATTTAATCGGACAAGGTGTTCTCGAAATTGACGGAAACCAAAAGTTGACAGACGCCCGGACAACGCCTGCGACGACAATACCCCTTAGCCCAATTCGGGCTGAGGGGTAAAAATGAGTTGTTGGGACTTAAACCGATAAATTTACTGAAACCGGATGCAGCACACACAATAGTTCGTTTTTCCAAGCATCAGAGAACACGATGGTACAGTGCACAAAGATCAGGATTAGGACCGAGGATGGGCATTGCTTACTTTGAAGTTATATTGTGTGAAAAATTTTAATCGACCATGTATCTCTTTGTATTCCTAAAGCACAATGTAAACATTTACAATAAGAACAACCAATTTGATTGTGGAAGAGAGTGGATTTTTTAAAATCCATTTGTTTGGTCTTGAGGAAACAAAATCACAAGGAAAAAACTTGTGAGGCACATCATCCAGTATCAATATTTATTCGTGTCAAATCCTCCAAAATATTTATCAGGTGTACATATGACTCACCTGTATGGGGTTTTGCTGAAGTCAACAAATCCTGTACATCCTTATTCAGACAAACAGTCTGGAATGCTCTGTTATCTGTCATACAGCTTTCATCGGCACATTGGTTCAGCAAAATCACAGCAGGAACTTCACGGTGGCAGATCACTCCACCTTGCTCGCCTTTACGACACATCGCCCGCTTGTACACAAGTCGGTATTTTCAGTTCTCACACCTGCCTCCAGGCTTTTATCACTCGACCATGAGCCACCATCACTAAAGTCACGAACGACTTTCCTCTTGGATTGGAATGAATAAAGTCGTACCCCACTCATCGCAAGTTTGGACTCCGAAAAAAAAATGACACGATAAACACTCTGTGCTCGATAATGCTGGTTTCTCTGTCAGCGGTTTGAAGCTTAGGACAGATGACAATCAGATTAGGGGCTAATTGGTCAGAACTCGGTCGTTTATGAGAAAAATTCGACAGATACTTTTCTTGAAATATTTACTCTATAAAGTGACATTTTTTTAAAACAAAAATTATTTCTGGCAGTTTTTAGCACGTTACCAGGATGTAGACATGATAATATGGTCGGAGTGTTCCTTTAAACAGCTTCCACTCAAACAAACAAATAAATAAATGGATAAATAAAGTTGGGATGTTTAACATTAATCCAATTCCAAATAAGTGCCATCGCACTCACATTTAAAGGGTTTCATATGAAATTCAAGTCATTACAGGTTGAATAATGGAACATATCAGAGACTCAAAAGACAAAATTGAAATGTAGTAAATAAAAAATACCTTTTGGTACATTTTTACACATTATATCAGAGCTTTCTAAGAAAATCTAAAACCAATAAAGGTTGAGTTGGTCTGTGCAACGCTCTTGTCTGGACCGATGGCTTCTGATGCTCAGATTCCAGGGTCAAATCCCATTCACTGTGTATTTGTTCATTGTCTACCAATTGAACTCAGGTTGAGGTTCACAGACATCTACTAATGTCTGTCCGAAACAAGATTTGTGTAAAAGCTCCACTATGAGCCTGAGATCAATGTAAAATATATATATATATATATATATATATATATATATATATATATATATATATATATATATATATATATATATATATATAATTTTGAAAAGTGTCGTACAATCACAGCACATCGACCATGGTGCATCCCTAACATATTCCACCTGAATACCATTTACAAAGTACTGTACAATTGCGTGATGTACGAAAAATGGTTGTCCAAAACTGCATTTATGTTCAGAGCAATCTCACCTGGCTGGTCCTGATAATAGTAGATATCAACGTCGTTGGATTGAAGAACAACAAATCCTTCACCCATAAGCCTTGGTGGCCTGGAAGGTTTCAGTGAAGATATAAAAGGGGTTTGGAATCAAATCAAATTGAAAAGATTTATGAGAAAGGGTTGTGAAGAGATGGGAGGGGGGCAGGGAAGGAGGGAAGATGGAGTCAGAGATGAAATGTTATGTTACAATCACACTTCAAGGAAAATGAAAAAAAAAAAATCAAACAAAAATGGCAATACATTTATCAACTCATTTACAAAGGGTGAACAGCAGCAGAGGTTGTAGAAATGGACGGAACACGTCAGAACCTCGTTCGGTGCATTTCCACTGCTTACATGTTAGAAAACGGTAGTAACAATTCCACGATCTAAAGTTGTCAAAAATGATGTACTTCTTTGTACGAGAACAATTTGCATTACTCCATACAAAGGAAGTAATTGTAAAGGCTTTAATTTCACAAGGACAGTAATGTCATTTGAGATTAAAAAAGAAACGGGAGGCAAATTGATCAAGTGAATTAAACCCCAGGAGGCCGATAATAGTGAAGCAAAATGGTTACACAAGGAGTATCCTCAAAGATTTGTTGATTTCCTTTGTGACACGACGCACCACTTATTATTTTCCACAACAATGTATTCAGTAATGGAAATGAATTGTATCACACTTCTGTTATTATTTAAATAAAAGCGAATATTTAATGGTTAAAGAGTACAACCCCATTTACAATGACCATCGGTCTTGCGTTCTCATTCTTTTGTGCATCTTGAGACACGGGATTATTACATTTGAAACACGGGATCAGGATGTAACACGTGGAGAAAGATACATTTCAGAAATCTGAGCTGCTGAACGGTTGCTTCAGCTACAACGTGTGGTGCCTGTAACATCATCTCATTTAGCAGGTGTCAGAAGGTGCACCGGAGCCCTTCCAGGGGCCCAAAGTAACTCCTTCAATTTATGAGTAGCACATTAGGTGATCTAATGATTTGATGCATGCTTTAATCTCACAACTTTGTTGGGACGGCCTTTTAAGAACACAAATCGAATCCCGGACAACCTCTGATTGTAGCGAGCAGAAATATACTCTGCCATCTGCCAAATGCATCTTGAAAGAAGCACAGCCACACATTCCGAGGATGCAGAAAAAATGTTACTCTGTATTACATTATATTGGTTTCCATGGCAACTCGAAAGAGAGGACATTTATAAGGAAGCAAAGGAAGGCAAAGTGACAGTGACTCACTCGTCTTGATGAACGCCGGCATAGCGTGGGCTGTTGACCAACATCACACGGACGTTCTCCAGCTTGCCTTTCAGGATGTGCATGTACAAGTCGAGACGGCTTGAAGGTGGCTTGGTGGCATAAGTGAGCAGGGCATCTTCGAAGTTGATGGACAACGTTTGAGGCATCAGTCTGTTTCCAAACACCAATCGGCCCTAAATAAAAAATGTTTTAAAAATACTTTAAAAAAGAGAAGAGCAGATAATCACACCTTTTGAGAGAAAGCACAAAGTGTCACAGTTAAAGCACCAAAGAGGTTTGAATCAGAAATCTTGGGCCTGCTCGTTTGGGGTTCCCCTCCCAGCCTGCACCTCATATGATGCTGGTATCCCAAGTTATAATCCCCTATCTAGCATGGTGATTCATTGAATCTACCAGTGCCCTTTCAATACTTCTCCTGCAGGTAATACATGAGTAGCATTCACAAGGTTATTGGAACGAGGTACAGCCGATTAGTCCAAGGAATGCCGTGTTCTCGTATTTTTCAAAATGCAAGTACCACACTGTAACATATATATATATATATATATATATATATATATATATATATATATATATATATATATATATATATATATATATATATATATATATATATATATATATATATATATATATATATATATATATATATATATATATATATTTGGTAAGGAAATATATTTTCATTAATAATTATATCTAGCCATGAAAAATAAAAAGGTTAAGTTTATTCAGAATATTTTATCTCATTCCAAGAACATCTGGAACACCCCTCATTTGTACAAGTTCCACCATGAGCCTTAATATAAATTGCCCTTTTAATTTTTTTATTTTTTGTTCTACATGGTCAAGGATCATGGAAGCACAAGTACACAGTACAGAACAGGACACAACATAACAAAGGGAACAGCAGGGGGGGGGGGAGAAATTAGATGGAGATGGACAAACAAAGGATGCAGATAACAATGAAAAGGTAGGGGAAAACACAATGGGTGAACAAAATGGATACATAAGCAAAATTTTGGGAGGGTTGGGGGGGTGGTTTTACGGGTGGAGAGAAGATCATGGTTTTGGACGGGGGGGATAACTTGCGACAGTGGTAAACAGCTGACTTGAAGACCTGGAGGAAAGAATGAGACTGAAGAGTGTGGAAAGTGGTTCCACAAGCGGTAAAAGAGAGGAATAAATGAGTTGAGGTGAGTAATGATTCTGGATTTGGGGAGTTCAACTAGGAAGGGGTTGCCGGTGGACAACTTGCATCCTGCAGATATCTGGGAGGATTGGAGGGTGGGGGGGTGGGGGACAAAACACAGATAGGGCAGAGGGTGCAAGACCAGAAATGAAGCGGAAGAAAGACAACTGAACTGTCGGCAATGGCGAAGTGATAAGCCCATAGACTCGGCTTCATTGCACGAGATTCCAATGATCTTGAAAGCCTGGGTTTCCATGGTATGAAGCTGAGCAAGATGTGAGGAAAGGGAGCCAGCCCAGAGGGGAGAGCAGTACTCCACCGAGCTGCAAATGAAACCCTTGTAGGTGGATTGGAGCTTAGGTGTGCCAAGGAAGGACTGTGTCCGACGGAGGATGCCCAGGCAGCATCTGGCTTTGGAGGCCAATTTTGAAATATGGTTTGCCCAAGAGACCATGGCTAAGAGTGGGACCCAATAGTTTGAGACCCTCTTCGAGAAGGTTGTTGAGAATGCAGATGGGAGCGTTTGCGGTACGGTCCTTTCAGAGAGTGAGTGAGTGGGTGTGTGGAATTTCTCAGGATTTAAAGACTTATTCCAAGTGTCGAACCAGTTTGTGATTGTCAAGGTCTGAGGAGAGGGAAGAGGCTGCTGCCTGTCTGCCAGAGGGATGAGGGATGTCACGGCAGAGTGTGAAGTAATCAGCAAAGAGATAAAGAGGATTTTCCAGACTCAGTGAGATCAATGATGAAGATTAGGAATAAGATGGGGCCTAGAACACTGCCTTGGGGCACTCCAGCCTTGACAGGGAGAGAAGAAGATAGGGTTACATTGAGAACCACACATTGGTTATGAGAGTGGAGGAAGTCAGTAATCCAAGAGTGGAGCTGGCCTTTGATTCCATTGGTAGACAGTTTGGAGAGCAGAGTGGAATGCCAGACTGTATCGAAAGCTCGAGATGTGTCCAGAGACGACTCAGACCTCATGTCTGATATTGAGGGGCTCCAGCCATTGTTGAGAGAGTCAAAGCAGCATGTTCAAGGTAGAGTGACCAGGTCTGAATCCAAATTGATGATCTGAGATGAGGCTGTTGGGGAAATCAAATGATTTTATGTCCAATGCGATGATGGATTCCATGACCTTACTCATGACCGGAAGTAAGCTAATTGGTCTGTAGATAAGGGGATCCGTTTTTGCACCTTTTATATGTAATGTTGGCTGATTTCCATGCAGATGAAAGATGACCTATGGTAAATGACAGGGTGAAAAGGTCAGAAAGAGGAAGTGCAAGAGCAGGTTTTTAGGACAAGTGAGCTGATGCCATCCAGTCCAGTTGCAAGAAACTTTTCCACCTTCTTGGGTGCAAAAAGGCACAGAATCCAGGAGCAGTTAGATACAAAAGGGAAGAGATGATTCAGAGAGAGAGAGAGAGAGAGAGAGAGAGAGAGAGAGAGAGAGAGAGAGAGAGAGAGAGAGAGAGAGAGAGAGAGAGAGAGAGAGACAGGGGGAGGGGGGGAGGGACACAAGATTTTGAAGCAAACACAGAATGGAGGAATTCGGCTTTCTCATGAGGGGAGTCGGCTGTAGTTCCATTTAAAGTGAGGGAAGGGATGGAAGGGGAGCATACACCAGACACAGACTTGACAAGGCACAATCAGGTTTTAGAGGGAGAAAAGTTTGAAAGCTCATTCTTGAGATTTGACAGCTGCTGTTTTCTGGCTCTCCTGAGGGTAGTCACACACTTGTGGGCTTTGTTGAATGATCTCAGGTTGCCCTCGGTTGGATTTGCCATCCAGGTGGGGAATGCAAGTTGTATGAAAGAAACTGCCTCACCACAGGATTCAAAGTCTCAAGAGCGGAAGGATGGGTAAGTTAATTGAAGACGAGATGGGATGAATCTGTGCATTAGAGAGAGTAGGTTTCTATGGAAGAATTCCTAGGCTAATTTAATATCGGGGCAGTAGATTATAATCCTATAATTATAGGAGACCAGTCCTGAAGTGTGATTACTGCTTGCCGTCCCTGCCAGTTTGCCCAAGTGAACTGCCAGACTCGCCGGCGCGAAGGCTGTCCTCTGCGAATGGCCAGAGAGATGTTGACCTTCAAAGCACATGATTAGATGAGCCAATTGGGGCAGATGATGAATAAGATACATTGGTGGGGAATTTGGACATCAACCAAATCATTAAGGGAAGTTTTGCCACTGGAAGAAATCCAGATGAGAAAATGCATGGATTGCGTCAGTCTCATGGAGTCACAGAAGTCCTTTGCAGAAGTGCCATGGCTGGTGAGAGGGGTACCAACACCCAGCAAATTAGCATGGTGACAATTTAAATCACCACATACGAGGAAGAGAGAGTTGGGATGAGAGATTATGTTGGCTGATGGAGATATGTAGATGTAGTTCTCACTGCTGTTGAGAGGACAGTACAACACACAGACAAACATGAGATTGGAGCGGAGGGGAAGTCACAGCCAGCGGTACTCATCTGACAGTCACAGCCATGGGACAGGTGTAAGAGCAGTACACGGAGAATGAAAAAAGGAGTTGTTGATGTACAGCACAACTCCACCGCAGGACGGGGTTCAGTTCGATCAAACCTGGGGAGACAATAGCAAGGAAGAAGCACTAAGGAGTCAGGGACGTCCTGTGGGAGGAAGGATTCTGTTAAACAGATGATATCCTGTTCATCAGCAGCTGCCTGGATTGAGAAATCTGTCAGGTTGGAAGGTAGGCCTCAGATGTTTAAGATCTAAAAAGTATGGGAGAGGGGAAGAGGAGTTGCTGATAGGACATAGGGATGTGGAGGGGGTGGGTGAGAATTAAGAGGGGGCAGGACGAGGTGGAAGTTGAGAGGGGGCAGGACGAGGTGGGAGTTGAGAGGGGGCAGGACGAGGTGGGAGTTGAGAGGGGGCAGGACGGGGTGGGAGCTGAGAGGGGGCAGGATGGGGTGGGAGCTGAGAGGGGGCAGGACGGGGTGGGAGTTGAGAGGGGGCAGGACGGGGTGGGAGTTGAGAGGGGGCAGGACGGGGTGGGAGTTGAGAGGGGGCAGGACGGGGTGGGAGTTGAGAGGGGGCAGGACGGGGTGGGAGTTGAGAGGGGGCAGGACGGGGTGGGAGTGAGAGGGGGCAGGACGGGGTGGGAGCTGAGAGGGGGCAGGACGGGGTGGGAGTTGAGAGGGGGCAGGACGGGGTGGGAGTTGAGAGGGGGCAGGACGGGGTGGGAGTTGAGAGGGGGCAGGACGGGGTGGGAGTTGAGAGGGGGCAGGACGGGGTGGGAGTTGAGAGGGGGCAGGACGGGGTGGGAGTTGAGAGGGGGCAGGACGGGGTGGGAGTTGAGAGGGGGCAGGACGGGGTGGGAGTTGAGAGGGGGCAGGACGGGGTGGGAGTTGAGAGGGGGCAGGACGGGGTGGGAGTTGAGAGGGGGCAGGACGAGGTGGGAGTTGAGAGGGGGCAGGACGAGGTGGGAGTTGAGAGGGGGCAGGACGGGGTGGGAGTTGAGAGGGGCAGGACGAGGTGGGAGTTGAGAGGGGGCAGGACGAGGTGGGAGTTGAGAGGGGGCAGGACGAGGTGGGAGTTGAGAGGGGGCAGGACGAGGTGGGAGTTGAGAGGGGGCAGGACGAGGTGGGAGTTGAGAGGGGGCAGGACGAGGTGGGAGTTGAGAGGGGGCAGGACGAGGTGGGAGTTGAGAGGGGGAAGGACGAGGTGGGAGTTGAGAGGGGGCAGGAGGAGGTGGGAGTTGAGAGGGGGCAGGACGAGGTGGGAGTTGAGAGGGGGCAGGACGAGGTGGGAGTTGAGGGGGGCAGGACGAGGTGGAAGTTGAGGGGCTGACGGACGAGGTGGAAGTTGAGAGGGGGCAGGACGAGGTGGAAGTTGAGAGGGGGCAGGATGAGGTGGAAGTTGAGAGGGGGCAGGACGAGGTGGAAGTTGAGAGGGGGCAGGAGGAGGGGGGAGCAGATTGGTGGAGAGGGGGGGTGGAAGCCTGGTGTTGGCTTAGGTTCTTAGGGTCCTGAATTTGAGCCCTGTCAGCAAATGAATTAACACCAGGTGGTGTTGACTCAGCCTGTTATCCTTCCGAGGTTGGCGAAATGAGAACCAGTGTACTGGTAATTGGGGCATTGCATCAGTAGAACAGCCGCACCCCCAGCCAATGATGCTACCTGCAGCATTGAGCTGCATACGAAGGAGGATTGAGGATGGAGTTAGGGGGTGTGGGGGGGGGGGGAGAGACAAGCCTTTGAAAAGTCGACGCCTCAGGATTCCGAGACTGGATAACCTGTGACAGACTTCCTGGGTGGGGTGGTGGTGAGAATGGTTTTGGTTGAAGGCATGGAGGAAAATTTGACTACAAGTGAAAGAGGAGGCTAGATGAACGATGCGTTTAGGAGTGAGGTGGTTTTGGGGAATAAGCCCAGTCAAAGAGAAAAGGAAGAGATTTGATGAAGAACAAATGGGTTGTTCCTGTTGGAGTAAAAAGCAGAGCAAGGCATTTTAAGATACATTTTGGAAGCACGTTTTTTTGTTTTTTATATAATGTTGTGAAGAGGTTTTAAGGAAGAGAAACATTTTATTCAGTTTGGGGATATTGTGAAGAAGGAATAGGAAAATTAGTAAGTGAGCACTGAGATTGGCGTTTGGATTTTTTGAGGGATGAGGGGAATTGGAGTGAGCTGAGGGATAAAAAGTAACAATAACTGGAACAAGTCTGAAGACGATGGTTCACGAGTGGTATTTGACGATGTAGATTGTTTCAGAAGTCAAGGATGAGACAATGTGATAATGTTTGACCAAGTTATAAAAATGATCAACATGATGTGGTACGAGTGACAGGTTATTAGCTGCAAAATGTCGAAAACCCGGTTTCGTTCAACAACTTTCAAAATTTGACCTTTGCATAACCTTTAAAGGTCACAAAACAATGTTGTGGACATTGAAATAAGGAAACAGGATACGTGCTATCGCTTATTGGAGTTAATTCGTTGAAGAAGATTGAAAACCTGGTTTGATTCCCACAACTTTGAAAATTTGACCTTTGTGAACTTTAAAGGTCAAAGGTCAAGGATTATGACCTTTGGTGCAAAACTTCCTCAAGAACATTCCAGGAACAATACTAGAGGGGGAGCACTTGGTGGAGTGCAAAACCTCTGCCGCCAATACTGCTCGGTCACTCAAGTGAACCTGATATCCTATTCATTCAATTTGACATCAACAGGGCTCACAGAGTTATAGTTTGCAACTTTCCCTTTAACATACTCAATTAATTAGTCATAACTAGATTCCTTGAGACAGGAATTGATTTTACGTGGGTATATCCACCTGAAGTTCCAAAATCAGCTGCAATTATAATTTTGGCATGTTTTTGTTGGAAATCACTTATAACATAGAGAACTGCAAAAAAAAAAAAAAAAAAAAAAAAATCGAAATTTTGTTGAAAAAGTTGCAAAATTTTCCGGTTTTTTTTTTTCTTCAACAATTTTTTTTTGGGGGGGTTGGAAATCACTTAAAACATGTAGAAATGCAAAAACAAAAATTCAAATATTTTTTCAAAATGGCCGCCATAGCGGCCATATTGGATTTTGGACCAAGTCCAAAATCTAATGGCATGATCCTTGGACCATACCTAATTCCCCCACCAAGTTTCGTCCAAATCCGTCGAGGAGTTTTTCTGTAATACTGTTCACAAACAAACAGACAGACAGGGGTGAAACCAGTAACCTCCGTCCATCTTCGATGACAGAGGTTAATAACGTCATATAGGCTATATGGCATTTCGCACTCCTCGGATTATCCATACTTTGATGAAATCAGCGTAAATACAAAACTTGAAGGGGGCACCACGGGCAAGGTGTTCGAGATAGAGCAAAATGGTTTCAAGACTTTAGGTGGGAAATGACCTCAAGATTATGCATAAAAAAATATTGTCATCCGAGCTCTCAAAGTTTGGGTGGTCGTATGATTTTTGTCAAAATTCGCAATTTTCCAAGTTCGTGACCTTGTGACTTTGACTTTGGGACAAAAATGAAAAATCGAGCTCGGGGCTATGCAGGTGCCATTGGGCTAACCAAATACCGAAACCCCTGCCAGATTCGACAAACCCCTCAGAGAAGATGGATTTTTATGTCAAAATTCGCAATTTTCTAAGTTCGTGACCTTGACCTTGGGACGAAAATGAAAATCGAGCTCCGTGGGGCTATGCAGGTGCCTTTGGGCTAACCAAATACCGAAACCCCTGTCAGATTCAACAAACCCCCCTTGGAGAAGATGCAAATTGAAATCAGCTACCCCCTAAAAACATGTTTTTTTTGGCGTGGCTCTGCCCATAATGGGTGTACCACACCCATTCTCAGGAAAACACAACTACATCATGATATAAACCTCCTACCAAAATTTTATCAGGATCGGATCAAAACCCACGGAGCTATGCTCAGGACAGACAGACAGACACACAACAATAACGAATATAGTGGCCACTTAATTTTTCGTGTATATATTTTTTCGTGAACCAATAAAAGGGGTGAAAACGAGGCAACGGAATGGAGGGGAAGCACACTCGACTCGCAGATCGGCCTGACAACTCGGGAGATTAATTAAATTAATATTACCACTCTCGTGAGACAAATATTAACGATTCAACACAGTAGGATATGGTTTTGGAAAGAAAAATTGGTGAAAAACAAGAACAGCAAAACAAGAATAAAAATGAAACAGCAAAACACAACGTAAATGGTCGGGGGAATTTAGCTTCCAAGACTTGGTCGGAGAGAGCACCAATCAGTTGGTCAAATGCCGATTTGAAAAAAAAAAAAAAACATAAAAAGAAACCCAACAATGAATGGAAGATCAACGAAGACCGATTTGGGAGATGTCTATGTGCTCCAACCTGGCACACTTTGGAAGATGTCTACATACTCCAACATCTACGTATTCGTCATTATAGCATTGTGAAAAGGGTTCAAGATTGAATAAGCCGTGTCAGAGGGCACCACACAGTGGCGTGAAAATTTTTACCTTCCCTCAACTAAGTGTTCTTTGGTTGTTATAGCTGCATACTTGAACATATGCGCATTAAAAAAAAAAACTCCTGCATGAAATTTTCGTTCACTTTGCTTTCCTTCACATTGGGAAGAAACGTGAAAGATTTGACCATGCCCCCCCCCACCCCCTTATAGTTCAAGTTATTAATGGAAAAACCCATACTCTAACCTGAGACTACTCGTATACGATTACAAAATTGCACCAAAATTAACTCAATCCATATTTGCCAGAAGCTGAAGTCATATGCAACATTCCTGTTTCGAAAAACTAAGTGTTGTCGAGTTATTGTGCAGACATAAAAAAATAAAAAGGAGACAAACGGAAGCACAAGCAACTTAGTGACACTTCCCATTGGGGAGGAGTTTAACGGGGGTAAAAAATATAAAATATAAAATAAAGAGCATGGTTTTGGATGGGGGACGATTTGAGATGGTGAACAGCTGTCTTGAAGGAGATTGTCGAGAATGTGGAAGTTGGTTCCACAGGGTGGAAAAAAAAAAGAAAGGAACTAATAAGTTTAATTAATAAAATTAAGTGGCCACTATATTCGTTATTGTTGTGTGTCTGTCTGTCTGTCCTGAGCATAGCTCCGTGGGTTTTGATCCGATCCTGGATCCTGGAATTAGGTAGTTTCACCAGAAGGGGGTTGATTAATTATGGACCATGTGTGTCCTGCAGAAACCTTGGCGGGGGGAGCACAGAGAGAGCAGAGGGGAGGGAAGTGCAAGACCAGCAAGGAAGCAGTAGAAGACAGCCCACCAACCTGTCTGTGATGTTTGCATAGACTTGTCCCATTACTTTTCATGAAATGAGGGGAAGCGAGTCAAATGATGAAATAATATGGCAAAAAAGGAGGTTTTAGACAAACACTGGTTAACATTTAGATTCCAGTGATGAGTTTATGACACAACCCCAAAACAGCAAGCCATCTCCGATAGGAAACAGCAACGTGACTAATGAAATACATTTATCACCACAATGTCACATCAGTCCCCATCCCTGCTCGCAAACTTTTCTTCCCCAATTAACCCTACTCAACCCTCTTACTTGCAGGTTGCTGGATTTCTGCCCCTCTTTTCCTGTTTCGTTCTTTCCCTCATTTGTTCTGTCCAATTGCCATCCCTCCATAACTACATTACCTTTATGTTCCTCAATCTCATCACTCCTCCATGAGCTCATGTACGAAAATAAAAATAAAAAAGGATTTATTTTCTCAAGCTAATATTTGATGTGTAATCATATGATGTACACCGTCTGTCATAGAAATGTTTGAATTTGATAAACACTGCCAAGTTTGAGTGGTTTGACGAAACAAACGTGTGATCCATTTCAGCATGCGAATTTCATGGCATTTTGGTTTGACACACATAGATACTGGAACGGACAAGCTTGCGAGGCATCAGGACAGCAGTTGAAAAAGGGCAAGACAGGATATTTTCATTCCAAAGAACCTCCGATTCGGAATGACTGCTAAAAGCAACGTGTCACACCAGAATATGTGAATTTGCATTTATAAAGTTGACCGCAAAACATTTGACGCAAAAGTCATAAATAAACATTTGTTGCTTGAACAACGCTTTCTGCAGCATCTGCAAGTAGAAAAAGCTTCGGGACATGACTTACTGTGTTTATGTCGACTTTGATCACTGGAATCAGGGATCTCCAAGACGATGCTGGATTCAGATCTTCTGAAACTACTCTATTTATGAAAACAAAAATAATAACGATATAAATAATCATAATATTAAAACACAAATGAAATATTACCATTCTCTGCAAACATTGCGTGGCTCGTCGCATAACAATGCGCTCCATTTTTCATCACGCTCGATCCAGCTAAGTGGCTTTAAATAATTAAGACTAAAATTAGAATGAGTCTTCAAATAATCCTTGGACTCCTCACTCAGGCACGTTTTGAACCTACTTGTGACGTATAAGGACAACGAATGTCATTAGAAAATAAATTAACATATAAAGCTTGTTTTTCATATTATCACTACGATCTTGAAACGTTACTCACAACCTATTGGGTTGGATGCACCCAACCTCACGTCGGAAGTAAAACAGAGCAGAGTCCGGTTAACAACATTCCTCAGATGGGGTTGTAAAGTCGGCTGTCCTCTGGGCCTTTAGATTTTGGACAATAAACATAACGTATATGGTAATCTCTTGAGAGAAGTGAGCTATTGGTGCTGGTATGCTGGCCACATTAAACTGCCAAACTAGGATACAATTCAATAATAAAAAGGGATGTGGGTGTTAAGTTAATCATGAGAATCAGGTTCGTGCTGTGTATAAATGGGCAAATCAATACAGATAATCCAGTGTGCATACGGCAAGGTGACGATAGGCCAAACGACCTCCTCTACAAGGTTTACTTGCATGTCCTCGTAACCAGCAATTCCTTGGTTGTACACATACAAACTTAAATACCATACAAGGTCAGAAGAGCATCGACAAATCTTCCAGTACAGCAGCAAGCACCTCTCCCAAAAGAGTCAAAAAACATCCCAAACCAAGTGCAGGCCCATAACAAATGTGAAAAAAAAATAAACAAATATCTGTCAAGTGTTCCAAGCTCATAATGTATACACTTTATAACAATGGCAATCCTTCGAACAATCTACAGTGTACAAGCAACGAGAAATTTCAAATTCTAACAATCGATCAACACAGCTTAAAGTCAAACTACACTGTTATGGCTCGTCCCCTTTTAACAATAAACCGAGTCTCAACAAACATTAGGAAGTCCTATAAAATAAACAATTCATCTCGTATCTAATCACATCAGTAAAAGTGTGTTCCCATCGCACTGTCGCAATACATCGCCTAACAGTCTCATAAATAATGTGTGACAATTACTAAAATTTCCAATTTGCATCCTGACATGGTCAGGCATGGTCAGCAAAAAATGAAAATAAAATCATAAATACTGAAAAGTATCTCGTTGAAGAAAGAAAAAGATGACCGAGCCGGAAACCAATTAATCCGACAAACACTTCTTAAAGTAATCAGTGCCAGGTATATTTGAAAGCAATAGAACACTCAGCTCTCAAATAACCACAATGTTAACAGATTGCAAAGTTACAGATCAATGGAACAGACAAAGAAACTGTCACAAAATTTGACCAAAAAATCAGAGCAACTGTGCAGAGGTCAGTTATTGCATTTCACACAACCGGTTTGAAGAAAGCAAAATCACGATGATCAAAATCCATTTGGCTGAAAGGGCAATACTGCATTCACCATAAATTGAGGAGAATTTTTTTATTTAACCACCTGGCACAAGCCCCAGGTGCAAATATACTGTACAAAATGCCTGGCATGCCACTTTGCTTCCTTTTCAATAACTGCGCCACAAACCGTGCACGAGAACGATTCCTATACACGGAAAGCAACACAGAGATCACCACGATCAATGCAAAATTACTTCATCATTTAAACCTGCAACCAAATACTTTATTCTGTTCAAGTAATTAAGCAAACTATAGACAACTGGAAGAGCATTCGTCTACGATGCGATGTTGCCAGATATGCCTCTGCCCCAATTATTACATCATTATACATACTTGTACCAAGTTTGAATTAAATCCCTGAACCCAGATTTAAAATATTAAATAATTCTGGCTGCCAGACCATGACGTGTCCGATCAGGTTGATATTTAAAACGTGTATTCCCCATGCCTACTAGATCATAATTGCGACGTTTCACATCGATTGATCAAGCGGTTCAAGAGAAATATTTTTTAATAAAAAAAAAAATAGAAATAGAAATTAAAAAAAAAAAATTTAAGATTCTTGTTCAATCCAATGTGGCTGCCAAACCAAGTGACCTATGACGTCATTGGTGAAGAACTTTTTGTATCTCATGGATAGGAGATCATACCTGTAAAGTTTTGCTTCAATCTGTTCAGCCATTTCAGAGAAAAAGATTTTTGAAGTGTTTTATGTTAAAAATAAAAGTATGGCTGCCAACCACATGACCAATGACAATAATCCCCACCCCCCACCCCCCACACCCCATACCCCATACAATTTAGCCCAAGATAAAACTCAAAAATTTTCATCCTGATCTGATAAAGCATTTGACATATGCAATTATGATACCACAACATAGCCACCTATGACATCACAAAAAAAATCACCCTAGTTTCCCATGGGGAGTACTTTACATGTGCCAAGTTTCTTTTTTGTTTTTGTTTTTTTACATGCAGCAGTTTCAGAGATAGAGGTCCAAAGTTTTCCCATTTTTCCAAAATGGCTGCCACACCACATGACCTATGGCATCATAATTATCATTAAAACATTCTACGCGAGTCGTCGCACCGATGGTGAAAATTTTGTGTCAATCGAATAAGCGGTTGCAGAGAAAACAGAGAAAGTTAGCATGGACGGACGTACAGTAGGTACGTACGGACGGACAAAACAAAAACATAACGCCTCTGGTGACTGTCAGTAGAGGCATAAAATTTTGCATTTGGGTTCCCCTCTAAAGCTATCTGTCTCATTGGATGGAATGTCCTGGAGACACAAGGTTTGGTTCAGCTCATTCCTGAGTATTGCAAGAAACAGATGAATCGCATCATAGCTTTAATCAGCACCTCTCACTGGGAAGATTTTCTTTCTTCTTGGCATTTGCTTTTCCCCTTTCGCCATTCTTCGCAGGCAAAATGGTAGTCGGTTCAAGACCAAACACCTTCTCCAAGTGCTCATACATGGAAGATCGGTTGTAGACGTGAAGCTCAAAGCCATTGAGGGTGATGTTAAGACGCGTCTCAGCACGGGGATCTAGTACAAAACAAAAGGGTACAAAGTTAATAAATATGAAGACACCTCTTTCCACAAGATCTTCGATCATTAGCCTCGCCTGTTCCTGAAGGGCCGGGAGGAGCAAATGTAATTCGTGCGTGAGAGTGTGAGATCGCTCATAAATCTACTGCAATCTATAAACCCCGGCAAGGCTCTACATTTTGAAATATTCAGCCTTATTGTACTTTGTTGTCCGTTGCAGACAAACGTTCACCCTTTTGAGAAATCAAACGACAAATTTGCAGGCATGTACACTCGATAAACAGCTGCCCGACAATCACACAGCACAAAAATAAAACAAACCAAACCAGAAACTCATACAAAACGAAAAACATCATGGCTAGGAAACTCCACACCCGAACACACAAAGAGTGCACCGCTTCATGACTATGCAAGGCTCCCATACGAAACAAAGGCTCGTGGAATATACTTTAAGATAAAAAAAAAAATGCTCTGAAAGCTTTGTGGTGGAAAGAATCAAAATGCAAAGAGACATAAAAGCATTGGCGACCATCAAAAGAGCGAGCTCACCATGCATATTGTGCTTTGGGTTATAAAGACGCCACCATCGAAAAATAACAAAGCCATCTTGGACCCTGCAGGAAAAATCACTCAACGTAAAATGGCATCTTTGTGGGCAAGGAAATATCAACAATACCTTGACAAATACATTATAGGACAGAATTTTTTTTTTTTTTCTCAAAGAACATTACAGACATTCACTTTGATTTTAAAATACATAATGCAGCACAGAAGGCAAAATGCAAACCTTAAAGACACGTCTTCATTCAGCAAATGGGCTTCGCGAAACATTACTTTCCCTGACAGCACCGATAAAGAAACAGACCCTATGGAGGGGGAAGGTCAGGACAGTAAAGCAGTGAATCCAATACAAGACACCTAGGAGGCCAAAATCAGGATTGGAAAGCAAAAACCATCGATGCACTTACCAAATTTTATGTGCCCGAACTTGCTAAACTTATTCAGAATGATAGTCAGGAGGAAGCCCAAGTTTCTGGAATTGTAGCAAGTCAGGTAAATTATCCAAATGCCTGACAAGATGGTGGCTGTGGATAAAGAAACGGCAAAAGGAAACATTCCACTGGAATATTCGATCAGTGTGGGAGTTTAATCAGCAATTGCAATCATGTCACTAAAAATTTAGAAATTAAAACAAGCAAACGATGTATGCAATCTAGGAATAAAAGAAAAGGCAGAGTTCAGCAACAAAACGAATTATTAAAGTAGAGAACTACAATTTGAAGAGCCTCCAAGGCAGAGTCAAAGGTCAAACACTTCAAGTTCACACAGAAGTTTTCAAACAGCAGTGCCATTTACCTGCAAGAAGCATGGCAACATTAGAGTTGTGCTGGTTTAGGTAATTGTCCAGCTCATTGTAGCTCATTCCATAAGTATCATTCTTTGAAAGATTGTCCACTGCCATGGTTGCTGTACGGAGAGCCTGTGTTAAGGACTGGAATGGAGAGACATGGGAAAGTGGTTTGACATTTGGAGAAAAAGAGGAACAAAGGAGGGCAAGTGAAGGAGTTTTGTAATCTATGACATCATAAACACTTTAAAATTATTTTTGAAAGACATATTAGTAAAAGAATATGAAAAACTTGTCAAAACCTTGGCCAAAAGTAGGATGTTAGGGTAAGAACCTTGATAAGTCAAAATACGACAAATCTACGTAACTCAAACAATCCATTCCAACTTTGGCATCTCATCAAGATTATCATTCCTGGGAGACAAGTCGTGTGTTTTGTTCAGGCAGTTTCCTTTTAACCATGTAATTCAATAAAGTTAATTTCATCATCTGCCCCTTGACTATATTCTGTCAGATTTCAGGATTATCTGAACAAGCAGTGTAGAAATCCTAAAAATGAAAAAGACTCAAACAAAATGAAGGAGTTCAGAGTTGGCTATACTCCCTAACAAAGCCAACTAGTGAGTGTGTGGAAAATGTCTCAAAGCAAGACGACGATTTATTGTTAGACAGATGTAAAAACCTCGGAAATGGTTCTTGGACCTGTTGAACAAACATCGTTTTACCAGGTGCAAGCACTACATTCATTTCCAAACCAAAACTTTTAAATGTGTGTATAGTGAAGTACATCCTGCAATGCTGAAAATACTACCTTACAATCCTTCACATTATCTGGAATGGATATCCAGCCATACTCGATTCAAGAGGTACAAGAATAATAGCGCGCGCGCACGCACGCACGCACGCACACACACACGTTAAGAAAGAAAAACTACCCATTACACACCTCAGAAAAGGTTGATATTTGGTGTGTGCAATTTGCAGAGTGCGAGGCAGTGCATGCAGAGCGCGAGGCAGTGCATGCAGAGCGCGAGGCAGTGCATGCAGAGCGCGAGGCAGTGCATGCAGAGCGCGAGGCAGTGCATGCAGAGCGCGAGGCAGTGCATGCAGAGCGCGAGGCAGTGCACGCAGAGCGTGAGGCAGTGCACGCAGAGCGCGAGGCAGTGCACGCAGAGCGCGAGGCAGTGCACGCAGAGCGCGAGGCAGTGCACGTAGAGTGTAAGGTAGTACATGTAGAGTGTAAGGTAGTACAGTACATGTAGACTGTAGAGTGTAAGGTAGTGCATGTAGAGTGTAAGGTAGTCCATGTAGAGTGTAAGGTAGTACATGTAGTGCAAGGTTGTGCACGTAGAGTGTAAGGTAGTACAGTACATGTAGAGTGCAAGATAGTAGATGTAGAGTGATAGTGCATGAAGAGTGTAAGATAGTGCATGTAGAGTGTAAGGTAGTACATGTAGAGTGTAAGGTAGACATGTAGAGTGTAAGCTCGTGCACGTAGAGTGTAAGGTAGTACATGCAGAGTGTAAGGTAGTACATGTAGAGTGTAAGGTAGTACATGTAGAGTGTAAGGTAGTACATGTAGAGTGTAAGGTAGTGCACGTAGAGTGTAAGGTAGTACATGCAGAGTGTAAGGTAGTACATGTAGAGTGTAAGGTAGTACATGTAGAGTGTAAGGTAGTACATGTAGTGTGAGGTTGTGCACGTTGAGTGTAAGGTAGTACATGCAGAGTGTAAGGTTGTACATGCAGAGTGTAAGATAGTACATGTAGAGTGTAAGGTAGTGCATGTAGAGTGCAAGGTAGTGCATGTAGAGTATAAGGTAGTACATGTAGAGTGTAAGGTTGTACATGTAGAGTGCAAGGTAGTACATGTAGAGTGTAAGGTTTTACATGTAGAGTGCAAGGTTGTACATGTAGAGTGTAAGGTTGTACATGTAGAGTGTAAGGTTGTACATGTAGAGTGTAAGGTAGTACATGTAGAGTGTAAGGTTGTACATGTAGAGTGTAAGGTTGTACATGTAGAGTGTAAGGTTGTACATGTAGAGTGTAAGGTTGTACATGTAGAGTGTAAGGTAGACATGTAGAGTATAAGGTAGACATGTAGAGTGTAAGCTAGTACATGCAGAGTGTAAGGTAGTACATGTAGAGTGTAAGGTAGTACAGTACATGTAGACTGTAGAGTGTAAGGTAGTGCATGTAGAGTGTAAGGTAGTCCATGTAGAGTGTAAGGTAGTCCATGTAGTGCAAGGTTGTGCACGTAGAGTGTAAGGTAGTACAGTACATGTAGAGTGCAAGATAGTAGATGTAGAGTGATAGTGCATGAAGAGTGTAAGATAGTGCATGTAGAGTGTAAGGTAGTACATGTAGAGTGTAAGGTAGACATGTAGAGTGTAAGCTCGTGCACGTAGAGTGTAAGGTAGTACATGCAGAGTGTAAGGTAGTACATGTAGAGTGTAAGGTAGTACATGTAGAGTGTAAGGTAGTGCACGTAGAGTGTAAGGTAGTGCATGTAGAGTGTAAGGTAGTACATGTAGAGTGTAAGGTAGTACATGTAGAGTGTAAGGTAGTACATGTAGTGTGAGGTTGTGCACGTTGAGTGTAAGGTAGTACATGCAGAGTGTAAGGTTGTACATGCAGAGTGTAAGATAGTACATGTAGAGTGTAAGGTAGTGCATGTAGAGTGCAAGGTAGTGCATGTAGAGTGTAAGGTTGTACATGTAGAGTGCAAGGTAGTACATGTAGAGTGTAAGGTTTTACATGTAGAGTGCAAGGTTGTACATGTAGAGTGTAAGGTTGTACATGTAGAGTGTAAGGTAGTACATGTAGAGTGTAAGGTTGTACATGTAGAGTGTAAGGTTGTACATGTAGAGTGTAAGGTTGTACATGTAGAGTGTAAGGTTGTACATGTAGAGTGTAAGGTTGTACATGTAGAGTGTAAGGTTGTACATGTAGAGTGTAAGGTAGACATGTAGAGTATAAGCTAGTACATGTAGAGTGTAAGGTAGTATATGTAGAGTGTAAGGTTGTACATGTAGAGTGTAAGGTTGTACATGTAGAGTGTAAGGTTGTACATGTAGAGTGTAAGGTAGACATGTAGAGTATAAGGTAGACATGTAGAGTGTAAGCTAGTACATGTAGAGTGTAAGGTAGTGCATTTCCCTCTTGGTCGGCTGGTGTGGGTTCCATTCCTGACCCATCCATAAACTGCCGGATCCGTACTTCACAGATAGGGAGCTGCAAGCATCCTGTCCCTCGAATGGACATTAAGCCGGGCGTCCCGTGTCCCAGCATTCTCTAATCGAGGTTGAAGATCGCACGGTGTGCGTTTCTACTCAGACAAGCAACGGCACCTTCATCAATATCCGAACTACTATACCTACAAACACCCCCGAGTACACCTGTCAGGTGGAATTAAATACATCACAGGTGATAAAAGGAATCTCGTTCCTCTCACGTCGAGCTGTTCCGTCACCCACACGAAAACAAACTCTACCTGACAGAACAATCGATACGCCGTGAGGAATATTTGGGAAGTACACCCGACGCTGGCCACGGAATACGAGACGAGACGAGACGAGACGAGACGAGGACTTTGGAGTTTGCCCAACGCGAGGTACGACGACGAGGACATGACACCGGGAAAACAAGCAGAGACGCTTGAAGCGCGCGTTTCGAACAATGAACGGCCTACACAACCGATGCGCATGAGGCGTGCCGACGCCCGCACCAAGAACTAGTCGAGCACCATGAAGGGCGGAGGGGAAAAAAAATGTGTAACTGCGCTGATGCGTTTACCTTGCCAGAAAACACGACCCGATGGGGATTTATCCGGATGTCAATTTCGTGGCAAATTTACACAGAACTTCACATAATGAGCAAAATTTCGCGTTTTAAAAGCATCTTCAGTGATCGCAGCTTCACGCATGCGCAGACGATCGAAAACGCCGGCACGCGTCATCCCCGCCCACCGATCACACGTGATCTTCTGGAGTGAACACCTGTCGCGCTCGCAGGTAAAATTGCTTGAAGTGACGAGAATTAATATATGAAGAATTGCGATAATCATTCCGACGACACATCGACATCACATTGATTCGATCTTGTAGTGTAGTGTAGTGTAGTGTAGTGTATCGTGGTGTATCGTGGTGTATCGTGTGGTGTGGTGTGGTGTGGTGTATGGTGTAGTGTCGTGTGTATTATCATGTGGTGTGTGTAGTGTGGTGTAGTGTAGTATCGTGTGTAGTGTAGTGAAGTGTGGTGTAGTGGCGTGTGTAGTATCGTGTGGTGTAGTGTAGTGTGTATTATCAAGTTTGTGTGTGTAGTGTAGTGTGGTGTAGTATAATATCGTGTGGTGTAGTGTAGTGTATTATCGTGTGGTGTAGTGTAATGTAGTGTAGTGTCGTGTGTAGTAGTGTGTGGTGTGTAGTATCATTTAGTATCGTGTGGTGTAGTGTAATGTAGTGTGGTGTAGTGTAGTGTATTGTACCGTGTGGTGTGGTTTGTAGTATCGTGTGTGGTGTAGTGTAGTATAGTATCGTGTGGTGTAGTGTAGTGTGTATTATCCTGTGGTGTAGTAGAGTGTGGTGTCTAGTATCGTGTAGTGTGGTGTAGTGTATAGTATCGTGTGGTGTCGTGTGGTGTGTAGTATCGTGTAGTGTGGTGTGTAGTGTCTTGTAGTGTGGTGTGTAGTATCATGTGGTGTAGTGTAGTGTGTGTAATGTGGTGTAGTGTGGTGTGTATTATCGTGTGGTGTGTAGTATCATGTGGTGTAGTGTAGTATCGTGTAATGTAGAGTGGTGTAGTATGTGTAGTATCGTGTGGTGTAGTGTAGTGTATAGTATCGTGTGGTGTGTAGTATCGTGTAGTGTAGTGTGTCGTAGTGTGGTGTGGTGTAGTGTAGTGTGGTGTGTAGTATCGTGTGGTGTAGTGTAGTGTGTAGTATCGTGTGGTGTAGTGTAATGTAGTATATGGGTGTGTGTTCTCGGCAATGCTATTCCAAGACATCGTTACCACACACGTCAAGTGAAAACCAGGGCTGAGCAATTGCTTCACTTTGTCTGTCTGTATGTCTGTCCACAAGCATCAGTTTATGATTGAGGAACAACTATATTTCAATTTAATGTTTTATTTTGAGCACAAATTGGACCTTGAATCAGAAAACAAATCTGTAATTCAGCATTTCAAGAGGAGTGAGATAATTTTTTTCGTCTGTCTGCTTGGCTGGCAGTCAACCAAAATTGAAAATAATTACAAACAGGCAACTTACTATTTTTGGCAACGTCACAAACGAAACAAACAGACACGAAGAACTAATGTAACGTGTTAAATAAGGTGGTGGTGAAGACACTGCATTCACAGCAGGAAACTTCAGAATTTATTTTTTTCTACAACCTTTTAAATCTTTATTTTATTTCAATTGAATTATATACTTGAGCACTGCAGAATACAAATCGCCTTTTTGGCATTTTCAAAAACCTTTACCTGGACAAAATATTGCAGCATTTTACATCATCTTGACCAATCAAAATTGCTGCTCGCAGATCCCGCTCATGATCTTTTTTCTCAAGACTGCATGGGGCAAGGTATTCTATGAACTCTCAAGTTTTGTTTTCTGTTTTTATTTCCACTCGTTGGAATCGAAGTAATAAACGAGTAGTATGTTGAGTGTTAACCTGTAGTACAGGCTTGATGTTGAGCTGGAGCAGGGTTGACGGGCCAAACTCCTGTATCGAGATGCCAATGTATAACCCCAACGGCATCACTAATGACAGAGATGAATAGTTATACAAGGCCTCATTCAACATCAGTGCAAAAACACATTTGAAAATCACAATTTAGAAAAGTCTTCATGTCAGTTCCACACATATGAATACTATGTTATGGAATTTCTTTATACCAATAGCAAATTGGTTCTCACAGATCTCAAAAGTGACTACCACAGCCTGATAATGCCACTGCTGGCACTAATTTAAGGTTAAAATGGAAAAATTGGATGGGGAAGGCAGACATATTGTGACATTTTTTTCATTCACCAAGCACCTATCTGTCTATTATTTCTCACAATAATCCACCTGTTCGGCAGAGCTTTTCAAGTAAGACCTCAATCATTCACACTCAGCTGAAATCAGAAACATTATTTATATTTCAATTTCCCTCATCTCCCCCTTCCCCCAACCCCTCCCTGTTTTATTCTGGGGGTTATTTCTCTTCTTCTTTTTGTCAAGGCTCTTATACGAGCCTTGACAATGTATACAAAAAAAACATCAATCTTTCTTTCAAACCCATCAATTTTATCCTCTGCAGAGGAACACCACCTCATTGGCTTGGCTGAATAGGCCAGAGCATTGGCTCTTAACTAGGGGGGCATGAGTAATTTCCAGAGGGGGTGCGAGCCCAGAGAGAAAGGTAGGAATTTCTCTAATTATTTTTGGAATTCTCTTAACAAGTGTTTGCATAATATCGTGATGAACATTAAAAAAAGTATCGCCTTTAATAATCTTCGTTTTCTTTTCGCGTTTTTTTTCTACCATTTTCGTTTTTTTTTTTTTTCATTTTCTTCGTTTTTTTTTCTACCATTTTCTGTATTAAAATTAATTTTAAAATTTAATATTAAAAATTATATTTTATTTTAATTTTGATATTAAAATATTTTTTTCACAGATTTGCAGTACCCATTTCAAACTAAATCACTCAAAATGAGTGCAAAAAAGTGGAAGTATCTTGACGAATATATTTGATTTGGATTTGTGTCCCTCCAAAAGTGTGACAGAGGTACCCCAGTGGATAATATGCTACAAGATTCTGAGCAATGATGGCATGCGGCCCACACGCTTGGAGCGCCACTTGAAGACAATGCATCCTGCTCTAGCTGCTAAACCCAAGGCATTCTTTGAAACAAAAAGGCAGTCCTTGAAGCAAGCTAAGATGGACAGCAGTGGAGCATTTCGGCAACAGACTTCAAAGGTTGCTGAGGCTTCCTATGAGATCGCCATGTTTATTGCAAAGAGCAAAAAGAACCATAACATCGGAGAGACTCTTATAAAACCAAGTGTACTGCGTGCAGCAGAGCTCATTCTGGGGAAGGATAGTGCAAGCAAGCTTTCCCAAATCTCTCTATCAAACGATACCATCAAGGGAAGGATCGATGAAATGTTTCAAGACCTCAAAGATCAAGTTCGCGACCAAGTAATAGCATCTCCTGTAATTGCCATCCAGTTGGACGAAATGATTGATGTTGCTCAGTGTTCTCGGCTACTGATGCATGTTCGTTTCGTGTCAGGCAATAGTGTAAAAGAGGAAATGCTCTTCTGCCATCCCATGGAAAGTTATACAACAGCAACAGATATTTTTTCAAGTGGCATCAAACTTCTTCCAGGAAAATTAACTTTAGTGGAACTCGTTGGTAGTGGTGTGCACTGATGGAGCTCCGGCCATGCTTGGTTTGCAATCTGGTTTCATAACAAGAGTGAAAGAAAAAAGTCCATCTGCGATAGGTACGCACTGCATCCTTCATCGTGAAGCCTTAGCATCCAGAACTCTACCTGCTGATATGAGGGATGTCATGAACCTGGCTATCAAGGTAGTCAACTTCATCAAAGCTGGATCCTTAAACAGTCATCTCTTCAAACAGCTGTATGTGGATATGGATTCTGAACATCAAGCCTTGCTTTTCCACACAAACGTATGATAGCTTTCGAAGGGAAACATGCTTGGATGGCTTTATGAACTACGACAAGAAGTGGCAACATTTCCAGATTCACAGCAGAAAGCAGATCTCCATGACAAGTTCCAGTCTGAAGGATTTTTACGATCTCTAGCTAACCTGGTGGACATCTTTGAAGTGCTGAATGCCATCAACCTCAAACTCCAAGAGAAAGACATCAACATAATCATGCACCATGATGTCATTCGAGCTTTCATGGCCAAACTTGACCTCTGGAAATGTCGAATTCAGGATGGAAACACAGCCAGTTTTGCTAACTTGGATTCTGCTCTCATTCACAGTTACCTTGATTCTGAGTTAAAGAAACAAATAATTACTCATCTGACTTAATTGAAAGCAGAATTCATCAGATACTTTCCGGATATAGATGAGAAGCCCGAAGCCTGGAAATCCATGAGGAACCCATTTCAATGTGAAGTAGCTGATATTTCAGACGAAGTGCACGAGGAGTTTCTTGAGTTAAAGTTCAACTCCTCGGCTGAAGAAGACTTCAAAAAACTGGATCTCGAGACGTTCTGGGTCACGTACCTTCCTGTTTACCATTTGATCTCACATCAAGCTCTTCGGATTCTGACAATGTTTGGACCAACGTATCTTTGTGAAGCTGCATTTTCCACTCTCGTTGCTGTCAAGACCAAGTACAGAAACAAGCTGAATGTTGAAGGGGACTTGCGTTGTGCTCTCTCTCTCTCTGGCATTCGACTACGCATTCAAGATCTGGTAGTGAAGAAGCAATGTCAAGTACCCCATTAAATGTCATCTCATTAAATATCCTGTGTATATATGAGTGTTGCTCTTTCAGAATTCTTTGTTCAATAAAAAGACTAAAAACACGCATTTTTTCAGTTTTTTCTTTTAATTCAGGAGGGATTTTTTTAATCATTTGTTTGAAGATGTGAGGGGGGGAGCAGGCGTGGAGGCAAGGATCAACCACTAGAGGGGACATGGTAGTAAAAAGGTTAAGAACCACTGGGCTTGAGGTATGCACCCTCACCTCTGAGCTGTCTGGTTTGGGTTCGAATCCCAACCCAGCTATAAACTGTCATCCTGGTGTTTACAGGCAGGGTGAGGCATCAGTGTGTGTGCTGTCCCTTGGATGGGCATTAAGCCGGCTGTCCCATTCCCCAGTAGTAGTTGGTGGATGTTGACGATCCCACAGTGTGTTTTGTGAACAGCAGGTGAATTATCAGCAGCACCTTGAGCAAATTAAAATTGCCTTCTCTAACCTCATGGGGGCACTGCATCAGTGGCACAGGCACACTCCCAGGGTGTGTGGTGTATTTCATTCCCTGGGAAACCATATGTGTTTCCCAGGGAATGAATGCTACCCAAAGCCATGTGCTGCATATGTAAGAAGAAGAAGAATGCTTCATTTTTCCTCGTTAATTGAAGTGTTCGGCAGCATGCTTCATCATAACATACATTTTAAAAATAAGAACCATGTATTGTGTGGTCATCTTCCCTCCCAATCAAAATCGACCACATTATAGTCAGGTGAATGCTTAGTCGAATGAATGCGGTTTGTCAGCATCAACCGCATCGTTTTTCGTTTGAGTTTAACACCACATTGGTCTACTTATATGAACAGCACTTTGCATGCAATGAAAATGGAATGAACTGTTTACCCTCAGATATTTAATACTCTTTATATCCAGATTGAGCCATGATCAACTGGTTGGTGATTACAAAATCTGTCTGTCTGTCTGTGTGCTCCCTGCCAAATCAGAGAAGAATCATTGTAACGTCACAGAATTGTTCGTGCCCATGTGCATCAATAAAATTGATTGCTTTTCTTTCTGGTGAGAGTACAGCATTATCTGCAGGTGGTGAGGGACAAAGATTTATGAAAACAGATTCAGAATATGTCAGTGGGTTTTTTTAAATTGGACAGGTGGATTGGGGCTGGCGAGATTGGTTGCATGTTCATCATTGGGCTGTCTCGTTGACCCATGTCCCCTGACTTTAGCTGTGTAATAAGCATGACCTCCACCGGGTGGGAACGCTGGGATGTCAATGCACTACAGGCAGGAGAGACCAAGTGGCCTTTACCGATGCCGGAATTACTTTGTGTTTGCAAATACATCAATCAGGTCAGTAGTTGAGGGAAGAAACATCTACCCCTCATAAGTGGCATATCAGAGGGAGCGAGTTGGGGATGGGTAAAAATTCTGTTTTGCGCATCTGATAAATAGATGTCCCAATACATGGCAATTTTGAAAAACTGCTTTAAAAATGTATGTTCACTCAACCCAAAAGGGCCATATTTATATAAAGACAAAGCCAGGCATCTGCTATGACTCCAGAAGCACTCCAATTTAAAGGGAAAATATCTGGGCCATTGTGACCTCATGAGACCTGGTCATGTGATTAACAGTAACATGATAAATCTTTCTGTGCAGATTATCAACGTCCTTCAAACTGCTCCTTCATCATTCTAAATCTGACAAAGTCTAGCTCGGGTACCAACCTCACCTTGAGCAAAGTCTACCTCATCATCTTTCACCTTTTTTAACAAGCCGCTGCCGACATGTGCTTTATGAACTGGATCATGACCATTGACTATAAGAATGGCATGCTAATCCCCAATAAATCACAGCACGGTTCACTGCAATTCACTGTCGAAGTAAGTCAAATAAGAACCTCTCCCCCCAACCCCCATGCCCCCTCCCCTTGGTTTCCTCTCCCTCACCATCGTGTAGAATTGCACATGCGTTTGAAAGCAAACAATTTTACAAGCTTTAGTTTAAAGTTAATCCAACATAAGGACAGAGATATATATATATATATATATATATATATATATATATATATATATATATATATATATATATATATATATATATATATATATATAATACTGCATTCACAATTTTTTTTTTACCATGTATATATACTTCGGAAGCTCCATATTAAAAAAACAGAACATACCACCAATCGGTATGCAGCTGTCCTGGAATCAGAGTTCAGGTCCTACGTTTCGACCACAGACTGGCCTTCATCTGGGATTGTGCAGCCATAATGTACCAGGTGTACACACACAATGTCACAAACAAGACCTTATTTGAAACAAGACCCTCTGATGAAAGTGACCTTCTGTCTCAACAACATGACATTGCCATCACAGTGATACCCTTAATCCCTGGGATGATACTGTATTGAATATTGTAATATATATATATATATATATATATATATATATATATATATATATATATATATATATATTAAACGCCATCGTTATATCAAGTTATTAATTGAATCTCCCTGTTAAAATGTGTTATTCCTCACCCTTCCTTTTATCTAACTCTAATGTAGACCGACACCACCACGCAAACAAGCGAATTCATGTCCAGAGGGAGGAACTGTGATTTATATATTCAGGCGAAGCCCACAGTGTGAGTTGATCAGCGCTTAGAATCTCATTAACTTTGACCCTTGGATCTCGAAAGATGCTCATCATCGGAAGTAATCGGAACTGCATCGCGTCCATAGAGTGATGGAACATTTACTTGAAGAGTGATTGCAACTTTGTAAGTGTTTTCTGCAATGTTGTTCTGCTCTGAGAGTGAAAGTGGGTGTTTTCATTTATACACAGACTCGGGATCTCTAATCAGGCTCATGGAAGAGCTGAAAAAATTCTTCTAAATCCACTTTAGAGAAATATTAAGAGATGATATCAAGGTTTTTTTTTCACCCATAAATGCATAACTAGTAACTGGCATCATCATAATCGAATCGTTTTACATATTCTGTAAATCTGTTTTGTATCTCCACTGGACTGCTCCTCAAACCTCCACTTGGAAGGCTGTGGAAGAATCAATCTCTGTTGATGTTGAGAAAAATGAGTGACTGGTCATTAACTGGTCATCCACTAAGAACATGACTGTCTTTTAATCCAGGACAGTCCAATACTCTCGCTTTCTCTCAAGACAAGGGCTGGCTTGTCCACCTCTGGGTGAGGTAGAATCTTTGCGTTCTGGGAATCGCAATCACTTGTATCTTGGGATGATCATATCTCTAAGTTCAGAATTCCCCACTGTGCCATGTCTTTTTGCAGTTGTCCTCATCGAATTACAGTGGTCAAGACCTTCTTCTGAAGTACCAAGGAATATGACTGCTGTGTTATACCTCAACCTCTTGAAGCCGTGGAGGGAGTCTAAGACCCTCTCTGCCAATGCATGTCGTGACAGGACGCTGAGTCTCAGGGTCTGCAACCAGTGCAAGATTAATGGTGGTGGAGGCCCTTTCTGCCACCAATGATGAAGTAAAGCAGTGATTTTCAACCTTTGTCACTGATGGCATCCTAAGCTCTTAGATCTTATTATGTGGCACTCCTCTGCACGTTTTTTGTCCTTTGCACATTTCGAACTTCCAGATTCAAAGCTTCGTTTTGTGTGGTGTCGATCATGGTGTGTGCAATGTCGATCTCCTGAGCATTTGCAGCAATCCATTTGGCACGAGGGAATTGTCTACAGACAGAACCGAAATCGATTAACCTGAAATGACAAGCAAATGTACCAGTTAATCACACAGATCCAGTGTACATACTTAACACAATTCCACTGCCCGTAACTACAGTTGCCAGGCACATAATGCATTTGAATATGTGTTTATGGTATGCCTGAATGCATGGGTGAGTGTGTGTGTGTGTGTGTGTGTGTGTGTGTGTGTGTGTGTGTGTGTGTGTGTGTGTGTGTGTGTGTGTGTGTGTGTGTGTGTGTGTGTATGTTCATGTGTGTGTATTAACAGTATAGTATTGCTTACATGTACAGCATTTTCAGTGCTGATAGAAAGTCTACACCCCCTTTCAAAATTTTCACCTTTTGTTGCCTTATAGTCTGTAATTAAATTGCATTAAATCAGATTTTTTTTTCCCCCACCATTATTTACACATCGTAATCCACAACTTCCAAGTGAAAAACAAATTATACAAATTTCAGGAAATTAATGAAAAATTCCAAACTAGAATATTATCTTGGTTGGATATGTGTCCACCCCCCCCCCCCTGATAATAGCAATTGTAAATTCGCTCAGATTTAACCAATCACCTTCAAAATCACACACCAAGTTAATTGGCCTCTACCTGTATTAAATTGTAGTGATTCTGATTATTTCAGAATAAAATCAGCTGTTTTTGAAGGTTTCCTCTGCTGGGTAGTGTATTTCACAACAAAGACTCAACCATGAGCACCAAGGAGCTTTCAAAAGACCTCTGGGATAAATTTGTGGAAAGGCAGAGATCAGGGGATGGGTATAAAAATATTTCTAAGGCCTTGAATATCCCTTGAAGCACAGTCAAGACAATCATTATGAAGTGGAAGGCATATGGTACCACTATGACCCTGCCTAGATCAGGCCATCCCTCCAAATTGAAGAACCAAGCAAAGAGGAGACTGATCAGAGAGGCCATCAAGAGGCTAATGGCAACGTTGATAGAGTTATATGTCTTTATGGCAAAGACAGGTCACTGTGTGCATGTGACAACAATATCCCAAGCAATTCACAAGTCTGACCTGTATGGCAGGGTGGCAAGAAGGAAGCCATTACTCAAAAAACTCCACCTTGAGTCCCATTTTGAGGATACAAAAAAACACTCTGGAGATTCAGAAGCCATGTGGCAAAAAGTTTTGTGGTCTGATGAAACTAAGATGGAACTTTTTGGCCTAAATGCAAAATGTTACGTTTGGCACAAATCCAACACAGCACATCACCCAAAGAACACCATGCCTACTGTGAAGCAAGGTGGAGGCAGCATCATGTTATGGAGATGTTTCTCATCAGCAGGGACTGGGGCACTTGTCAGGATAGAAGGGAAAATGGATGGAACAAAATACAGAAACATACGAGAGGAAAACCTTCTGCCCTCTGAAAGAAAGCTGAAATTGGGGTGGAAGTTCACAATTCTGCATGCCTACAACCTGAGGCACACAGCCAAGCTTCCCTGGAGTGATTAAGGATCAAAAAGATAAATGTCCTTGAGTCGCCCAGAGCCCCGACCTAAATCCAATGGAAAATCTGTGGCATTACTTGAAGATTGCTGACCATCACTCCCCATGCAACTTGACTAAGCTTGAACAGTTTTGTGCAGAAGAATGGGTAAATATTGCCCAATCAAGGTGTGCAAAGTTGGTCGAGACCTAACCCAACAGACTTACAGCTGTAATTGCTGTCAAAGGTGCTTCCATCAAGTATTAACTCAGGGGGGTGGGGGGGAGACACTTATCTAACCAAGATATTCTAGTTTTATATTTTTAATTAATTTTCTGAAATTTGTAGAATTTGTTTTTCAGTTGGAAGCTGTGGGTTACAATGCGTAAAGAAAGGTGGAAAAAGTCAGATTTAATGCAATGTAATTCCAGGCTATAAGGCAACAAAAGGTGAAAATTTTAAAAGGGGGTGTAGACTTTCTTCGGCACTGTATTCATGTCTGTGCACCAGGACCATCTATTGCATGAGAACACTGCTTGCATGTATACTTTTGGCTGGCTAAGTAAGGCATACAAAAATTAGATACATCATGACAATAATCTTGGATGAGCACTTGGGTAGTGGTGGTGGTCGTATGGCAGCTTAGCTGCCAGGGTAGTTATCATTTCTTGAAGCGCAACTGTGTCGCCGATGCAGTGCCCCTCTACTTGTACACACACTGGAACTGGTACTCATTTCGCTGACCTCAGAAGGATGACAGGCTGAGTAAACCCCCTGGTGTATTAATTCAGTGGCCGACGGGGCTTGAATTCAGGACCCTAGGATCCCAAGCCACCATCCTAACCACTGAGCCAACACCAGGCTCGCACTTGGGTGGTAGAGGCCCCGGGGCACGTGTCTGGTGGTGCAGGCCCCAAGGCACATGCCCCCGGTTGCCCTTTCGTAAATCTGACTCTGTCTACAACGTACAGGGTGTTTCAAAAACGAGTGATGAAACTTTAAATGTTTATTTACAAAGAAAAAGAAACCTCAGGAACATGAACCAAACATTTCTTGAAAGCTTATGACATGGTAGTTTCTATCACTGATTGCTATTGCAGTAAGTCACTGCTTGAGTTAGTCAATGCCCAAGGTCTGAAATTGGCATTTACACAAAATCTTTGTATTTGACTTTCTCTATGTGTGCCCCTCCATAATTCAGACAAGCATTGATCCTGACTCCAAAGTTCTGTCCAACTTTCCTGTTGGTCTCATATGGCACTACCTGGAGGTAGTCTGACACCTCCTACTTCAGATCATCCAGTGTGGCAGGGCGGTTGGCGTAGATAGAGCCTTGGCAGCACCCCAGAACTAGTAGTCCAGAGGGTTCAATTCTGGGCTATGGGGTACCCAGTCATGAGCAGTACCCAGGGCAACGAGGCGGTTTCTGAAGAGCTGCTGCAAGAAAGTGATGGTGTCACCAGCTGTATGCGGGGGTGTACCATCCTGCATCAACCAGGTCATGCTGAGCTGGTTTGGGGTGACCTTTTGGGCTAGATCATGATGGAACTTCTGGAGCATGGCCCGGTAGTGCTCATTGCACGCCATCGATGTTGGCTTGGCTCTTGGTTACTGATGCTGGCCTGCCACTGTTGCCCTTGGTCTGGTTGTGCACTGTACCCTTGTGCTCAAAGTGTTTCACAATATGTTGAATGGCACAATTTGTGGGTCCATCACGTGTTCTGAGGTCGTATTCCTAGCAGAACCTGTGGCGGGTGTATACATACGATTTAGTTTCATAACACAGAGCCACCACTTTTTCTTCTGCTTCACTGTCAATGGTATAGTCGAGCTCCGGAGTTTGAAATCCCAGGGAACAAATACCATGACAACATTACCAAACCCTGAAAAGGAAAACGGTATCGGTCAAAAAACAAAGAAATGGCAGAAAGTCAAAGTTGTATCAATCATTTTGAAATACCCTGTACTTACCACACTCACGGTGATCTTGCAGTCTTTTACCATCTCTCTTCTGGTCTTGCTCCCTCTGCCCTCTTACTTCTTTGTCCAATGCCAGACCCTCCAGATTGCATGTATTGTATGAACAAGAAACTCCTTCTTTGTTACTTTATCCAAGTCTAAGCTTAATGCACGTTTCAATAATTCATTCATCCCCCAAATCTCCCTTCTCTCACCTGTTCAATCATCTTCCTGAGTCAGTTGCCTTGTGCTCTTCCCTTTTCTCCCTCCGAGCTTTTTCTACGTCCGAAGAGACCTCGTCCCTCTTTCACCTGCCATTAATCTCCTCATGCTGTCTGTAATCCATCGCTATCTTCTTGTCCTGCTTACACTTGCCCCCAATGACTGTTTTTGCATCTTTCACCACCTCTTCCGATTTTCCATGAGCCTCGACACTGGTATGTAAAAGTACCCATTTTGTAGTGTGTCCTGGATCATTCCTCCAAAGTACTCACATCTACACGATGTACCCTTCTATAATTACAGCTTCCGTTCTGGACTGTATGAGGGTTAAATCGCCAGCATTAAGTTCCGATGTGTAGTTTTGTCGTTGTGTGTTATCACCGCATGTACCAAGCCGTTTCAAAGTGACTGTGCAAATCTCTCCGTGAACCCCATTTCACAAGGGAAGATCACCAAGAAGCGTTCCTGTCACTGATTTTCACAGTCACACCGTAGGTTGTGCTCCACCACCACCCCCCCCCCCAAAGAGTAAAACAGGGAAGAAACAAAAGACTACAAAACAGCAGCTGAGGAGCAATGGGCAAGAAAGGGGGCAACATCACAGGTTCATATAAAAGCCTGATAAATGGTACACTGAAAGACCTATAGTACTCTATATGATTCAACACAAACCTTAAAGTACAATGCGTTTCTGAATCCTCCAGTTTGACCGCTCATTGCATTCCCTGGTACTCAATTCAGCTATCTCTACCTCCATTCTTCAACCCAGCCATCTCTACCTTTCCATTTGCCTCTGTGACAGGTATCTATCAATTTCCCTTTACAACTTTCCACTGTCATGTCACCCTTTTACTGTAATTCATGGCTGCTTGTTCTCCTGATACTCAACCCAGCCATCTCAACCTTTCCATTCCATTTGCCTCTGTGACAGGTATCTATCAATATCCCTTTACAACTTTCCATCGTCATGCCACCGTTTCACAGCTGGTTGTTGATTATATATATAAAGGGGCAATCTTAGAACATGCACAGATGGATGGCAAATTGAAATATATATATTTATATATATATATATATATATATATATATATATATATATATATATATATATATATATTTTAACATGGATCTCAGGCTCATTGAGGAGCTTGCACATAAACCACATGCAGGAAAAAGACGTTAGTAGACATCAATGTACTTTCATATGAATTTCACAGATATTAATAAACAACGAACAAATCAACACAGTATGTTGGGTTGAACCAGGATCCCATCATCATGAGCCATCGGGTTCGAACGGCAATGCCAAACAAAGAAAAGAGAAAAGGGGAGGATAAAGAAGAACGTGAAGACGTTAGTGTGGGAGGAGGAGGGTGGAAAGGAATAATACAAATAATATGGGGGGGGGGAGGCCATGGATAAGGGGAATATATGGGACATATCGATATCAAGAGTAATGGATGGGGAGGTGAGGGTAAAACACAATTCCACCATTGTTGCTTACATAATAATTAATACTAGTATGGGCCCGTAGGGGCGGGCCCGTATGTGCGTGCCCGTAGGTGAGTGCCAGTATGTGCAGCCTCTCTCTCTCTCTCTCAAACCTCGAAAAGGCACATCCGTGGGTTCCCCAGCAATATTCCTGGCAAGTTTCAATCGTGCAAAAGAAATAATAATAAATAAATAAACATTAATTGTGATGTCATTCGTGACGTCATAGCACCGTGTCCTGTCATTGGTCGACAGATAAATGGCCATAACTTGGGAACCGCTCGTCCGATTAATATTGTTGTGGTTGAGGAAATTCGCAAACCACCATTCAGGTCCCGTAGGTGAGATATCTCTGTAAGTACATGTGTAGTTAGCCCCAAACCCGTTGTTTAGAGGGAATAAATGTCATTCATTCGGGCTGCGACCCTTTAAGATAGCCGTTTTTCTGTTCTATCTTTATTTTGAACCAACCACGTCTCAACCGCCATCACACAACAACCACCAACCGCAATGCCGCTTCACAACAACAACAACGCCAACAGCCACGGCCTTTACCTTCACAACTCGCTCTCGCAACCATCGCATCACCGCCATTCCAAGCGTCGCCATGGCCATCACCGCCACAATAAACCCTCCATCACCTTCACCTCTCCTCCTTCTGCGGCCATTCCCGCGCCGCTTGTGAACGCCGAGCGTCAGGCTGTCCTGGCCTCGTGCGGGGCACGCGCTGAGCCACGGGTACAAAGAGCGGCCTTTCCGAGGGGAAGTCGGATCAGGAATGATTCACGCCCACTTCCGATCCGTCCAATCATTAAGCGCGGGGCGATTTGGCCCCGCCTCCAGGCACGTCGGAGTCAAATCGCTATATGCAAATTCGAGGATCAGGAATGATTCACGCCCACTTTTCCTCCGTCCAATGGGCGAGCGTGGCTCCGCCCCCGAGCCCATCCTGATCCGGAAATTTGCATATGGTTTCTCCTGCTGCACTATAAAGCGCCGAGCGCGGGGCGAATTCAGTAGAGAGTAGAGAGGTTTTCTGTTTCGGGCTAGGGTGAGTTGTTGTTGTTGTTGTTGTTGTTGTTGTTGCGGTGAAGTGTGGCAGCAGCGAAGTGTGGCAGCAGCAACCAAGACGGGTCTGGAGGAGAATCGGTCTGTCGGAGTTCGGAGTCTGTCGGGGAGCTGCAGAGAGGAGAAGCCGGGAACGCGGTCGAGGGCGCAGTGGAGTCGCTCGTCGCGGGACCCAAGCAAGCCAGCTATCCTCTTTCCCCAGAGCATCAACAACCCCCCCCCTGTTTCCCCCCCGTGCTGAGATAGTGCGAAAAGGGGGCCCGTTCCCACCCCATTCCAGGCAGTGCCAGCGAGGCCCGCGGAGTCGGGGCGCCGCCGCCATTTTGCGGCTCATCACAAGACGGGTAGGCTCTGCCCGATCTCGCACCCACAGACCACGTCTGCCCCCTTGTCGTAGAGGGTGGCCCCTTTTTCTTTTGCTTTTGAGTATATGTTGTCGGCGCCGTCTGTAAAGTAAAACTGTGTAAGTGTTGCCGTGTGCTCGCGTAGTCGGTAGTAGATCTGCATTGTGTTTCTTTTGTTGCAATTGCTTTTGGTGCATAATTGTTGTGTTTCTTTTACATTTGCTTTTGGTGCATAATTGTTGTAATTGTATATGTGTGCTTTCCGTTTGCCGCGGAATAAATGTGAATTATGTTGAACTGTTTTTCCCGTTTCGCTTCGTCTTTTCTTTAATTGAATCTCCATCTTACTTCACGTAAAGGGTTGGTCGTGGGCTAAATACGCCCGATAATTAATCGGAACCGTCGAGGTTGACGATAACACTGCTCGGTTATCCCGATAGTACGGAACGGGTCGCTTAAAGTGGCCCATGTCCGAAGTCGACCTGGGGCGAGGTGCGATCGCCCGGTCTACCCTCCGTGTGGGTACTTAGGTAGGTCGAATTTGGCGAGCAACCCTACCCCACGCGGGGGGCCGATTGGCACGTTCGTGGTGAGGCCGAAAGGCCCACCCGTGACTAGTTCCCGGCGTTAGTCCGAGAGGGTCACGACGGAATTGTCCGTCCGGTGGGCGACGTGCCGCGATTCGAGTTACGTGGCCGCTCGCACGCCGGCGGGCGCGAATTCGCAACAATATCAAACCTTGAAAAGCACATCCGCAGGGCCGCGGCAATATTCCCAGCAAGTTTCAATCAGATTCGACTGTCGATCGTGCAAAAAAAAAAAAGAAAAAATAAATAAACATTAATTGTGATGCCATTCGTGACGTCATAGCACAGTGTCTTGTCATTGGTCAACAGATAAATGGCCATAACTTGGGAACCGCTTGTGCGATCGACATCAAACCTTGAAAAGGCACATCCGCGGGTCCCCGGCAATATTCCTGGCAAGTTTCAATGAGATCGGACCGGTGGTTGTTGAGAAACGGCAGTCGCAGACAGACAGACAGACAGACACACACACACACACACACAGATTGCTGGAATTATAGATAGATGTGGGCCCATTATTGTGTTGGAAATAATACTACTCACCTTCACTCTTCCATTCCTCTTTTTTTCCCACCTCTGGAACAAACTCCCACACTCTCTTCAATCCCACTCTTCCCTCCAAGTCTTCAAAACAGCTGTTCACCACCATCTCTTATCTTCCCCCATCCAAAATCTTGATCTTTTCTACCCCCATTAATCCACCCCAAACCCACCTCACCTTCCTGAAAGTTCCTGTAGTGTCCATCTTGTTTACCCCGTGTACCCCGCCCCATCCCTCTCCCTTCCACAGATCTCCTCATGTGTCTATTCCCTACTCTTTTGTGCTTCCCTCTCCCACCCCTCTTGTCTCCTGCTCCCCTTGCTATATGTCCCGTGTGTTAGCTCTTATACGAGCCTCGACAATGTGTGCAAAAAAAGAGAAGCTTTTCTGCTCCATTTAAAAGTTTCAGATTGTGTCGTCCTTTGGCGAATTATTTATTTATTTTACCTTTCCTATAAAATATTACAAATGCAATACATCGCAGGTAATTTGGAAAACCTGAAAATAAAGTTTACTTACAAAGCTACAATTTTGCATGTTAATTGGCATGTCCAATTTGTAATTGTTAAACTATTGATTGATGTGCAAAATAACGGATTACACCCAAAGTCGGCTTTCATGTGCTGCTCTATGAATGCAAAAACGGTCCCGATGGATTTTATTTGTCCTTCATTAAAAACCAAACAAAACTTACAGATCCACAAGGCAGTTCATGTTTATACCTGGGGACATTTATTAATTGGGTACACAAATTATATGGAAGAACTTACACCTCCCCAATTTCCTTATTACCGCATTATTCGCATACTTTACTTCCCTCCTTTCTCTCTCTTATCATAGATACTCGATTGCACAATTGTCCTCATTTTCTCAGTTCTGTTCTCAAAAAGCCACTCCCTACGTGAGTACATAATAAATATACAGCTTCGGATTAAAATGCTGCAATTTCCACAATTCCAGATGACAATTGTCCTAAGCTTGATTTTCGATCTTCTATCAATGCTCTCCCTACATATCAATGCAAGAAGACATAACGGGTGAAAAATACATAAGGAAAAGATGATGATCATCATCATCATGAGGGAACAGATCCATAGGATGATGCAGATTCCAATCTACCAAAGTTGCATGAAACAAAGTCATCTATTACGTCATGTGACAGATGAAACAGTGAGGTTCATGAATCATCATCGTCATCGTTATTGATGTGATGGACTCGTCTTTTATAACCCTCATCTTACAACACATGAAGGCCAAGTTCTAGGAATGGACACACTTATCCTCCATAATCAATAAAGACCAAATTATTTATTTCTGAAGGAAGTGTGAGTGGTGTGAATGAATGTGACGACTGATCAATGAGATGATTCGCAGAGCTGAAATTCTATCGTGAAAAATGAGACAAGAGGAATAAATACTGATTTGGGATATGGTTTGTCCTCAACAACAACCAAGGAATCATATTGTGCATCAGTGCATGTTCATGTAATCAATTCTGAGCTGACAGCATAATGAGATGCAAATGTGGTGTAAAAATAGACAATTTGCTCTTAACAAGTCAATGTTGTGCATTCCTGGGTGGAAGACTTGGAACTTGTAACCTCCACCACCTAAGGTGAAGGAGGTTATGCTTTCACCCCGTTCTGTTTGTTTGTCTGTTTGTCTTTGTGCAAGATATCTCAAAAAGTTGAGGTCGGATTCGGATGAAAGTTGGTGGGCCAGATTGGGTGTGTGACAAGGACGAACTGATTAGATTTTGGTGAATATCCAAATCTGGATACGGCTCCTATAATTTTTTTTAATGATTCTTCACCATTGAGAGATAAGGCCAAATACGATATTGTGCTGTATGGCATGATATTTCAAAAATCTATTGGGCCTGATGTGTTCTCGTGGATCAGGCATTACATGGGGGAGGTATGCGCTCTGCCGAGTACCCTCCTTATTGATAATGGAATTGTAGGATGACTCCTCAAGTCACGATATTCGAACTCATTGGGATTCTGCTATTGTTGACCTGAGTGAATGTAACTGAATGATCTCTGATGTATTTGTTTTGAGAGCCAAGTAGCACTTTCGGGATCTCAATCAATCAATATATATATATATATATATATATATATATATATATATATATATATATATATATATATATATATATATATATATATATAATCAATATATATCTGTATATTTATACAGATATATAATTTATATATAATCAATATATAATCAATATATATCTGTATATTTATAATTATATCTGGACACAGCGTTTGACCAACATCTAATTCATTCAAACATCATCTCACACATTTCATCAATATCTCAGTCATTCAAACATTCGCTCATGAAATCACTCAATATCTAACTTATTCAAGCAACATCTCACTCATTACATCAATATCCAACTCATTCAAACAACAACTCACTCATTACATCAATATCTAACTCATTCAAACAACAACTCATGCATTCCATCAATATCTAATTCAATCAAACATCATCTCACTCATTTTATCAATATCTAATTCCTCTGAACAACAAATCATGCACACAATCAATATCTAATTAATTCAAACATAATCTCATGCATTTCATCAACAACATTCATTCAAACATCATATCATATATTTCATCAATATCTCACTCATTCAAGCATCATTTCACTCATTACATCAATCGCTAATTAAGTCAAACATCATCTTACACATTTCACCAATATTTAATTAATTCCAACAACACCTCATGCATTCCATCAATATCTAATTCATTCAAACATCATATCATGCATTTCATCAATATCAAACTCATTCAAACATCATACCATGCTTTCAGACAATATTAACTCATTCAAACATCATCTCACTCATTTCATCAATATCTAACTCATTCAAACATCATCTCACACATTTCATCAATATCTAACTCATTCAAACATCATCTCACTCATTTCATCAATATCAAACTCATTCAAACAACATCTCACTCATTACATCAATATCTAACTCATTCAAACAACAACTCACTCATTACTTCAATATCTAAATCATTCAAACAACAACTCATGCATTCCATCAATATCTAATTCAATCAAACATCATCTCACTCATTTTATCAATATCTAATTCCTGTGAACAACAAATCATGCACACAATCAATATCTAATTAATTCAAACATAATCTCATGCATTTCATCAACAACATTCATTCAAACATCATATCATATATTTCATCAATATCTCACTCAATCAAGCATTATTTCACTCATTACATCAATCGCTAATTAAGTCAAACATCATCTTACACATTTCACCAATATTTAATTAATTCCAACAAAACCTCATGCATTCTATCAATATCTAATTCATTCAAACATCATATCATGCATTTCATCAATATCAAACTCATTCAAACATCATATGCTTTCAGACAATATTAACTCATTCAAACATCATCTCACTCATTTCATCAATATTTAACTCATTCAAACATCATCTCACACATTTCATCAATAGCTAACTCATTCAAACATCATCTCACTCATTTCATCAATATCAAACTCATTCAAACATCATCTCACACATTTCATCAATAGCTAACTCATTCAAACATCATCTCACTCATTTCATCAATATCTAATTCATTCAAACATCATCTCATGCATTTCATCAACATCGAACTCATTCGAGCATCATATCATGCTTGAAAACAATATTTAACTCATTCAAACATCATCTCACTTATTACATCAATCGCTAATTAAGTCAAACATCATCTCAAACATTTCACCAATATTTAATTAATTCCAACAACACCTCATGCATTCCATCAATATCTAATTCATTCAAACATCATCTCACTCATTACATCACTATCTCACTCATTCGAATATCATCTCACACATTTCATCAATATCTAACTCATTCAAACATCATCTCACACATTTCATCAATATCAAACTCATTCAAACATCATCTCACTCATTTCATCAATATGAAACTCATTCAAACAACATCTCACTCATTACATCAATATCTAACTCATTCAAACAACAACTCACTCATTACATCAATATCTAACTCATTCAAACAACAACTCATGCATTCCATCAATATCTAATTCAATCAAACATCATCTCACTCATTTTATCAATATCTAATTCCTGTGAACAACAAATCATGCACACAATCAATATCTAATTAATTCAAACATAATCTCATGCATTTCATCAACAACATTCATTCAAACATCATATCATATATTTCATCAATATCTCACTCAATCAAGCATCATTTCACTCATTACATCAATCGCTAATTAAGTCAAACATCATCTTACACATTTCACCAATATTTAATTAATTCCAACAAAACCTCATGCATTTCATCAATATCAAACTCATTCAAACATCATCTCACTCATTACATCACTATCAAACTCATTCAAACATCATCTCACACATTTCATCAATAGCTAACTCATTCAATCATCATCTCACTCATTTCATCAATATCTAATTCATTCAAACATCATCTCATGCATTTCATCAATATCGAACTCATTCGAACATCATATCATGCTTGAAAACAATATTTAACTCATTCAAACATCATCTCACTTATTACATCAATCGCTAATTAAGTCAAACATCATCTCAAACATTTCACCAATATTTAATTAATTCCAACAACACCTCATGCATTCCATCAATATCTAATTCATTCAAACATCATCTCACTCATTACAACACTATCTCACTCATTCGAATATCATCTCACACATTTCATCAATATCTAACTCATTCAAACATCATCTCACACATTTCATCATTATCAAACTCATTCAAACATCATCTCACACATTTCATCAATATCAAACTCATTTAAACATCATCTCACACATTTCATCAATATCTAACTCATTTGAACATCATATCATGCTTGAAAACAATATTTAACTCATTCAAACATTATCTCACTCATTTCATCAATATATAACTCATTCAAACACCATCATGCAATTTATCAATATCTAACTCATTCGAACATCATATCATGCTTGAAAACAATATTTA
>NC_140973.1:63128828-63221328 GCF_056783735.1 Eptatretus burgeri
ACTCCGTACACAAACACACAATCACCCATCAATGGTCAAGCTACCTAAAAGTCATATCAACATCCCCATACCCCTCTAAATCCATAACTTCCAGGTACCCATCTAATTCTAATTTAAACGAATCTACTTTTTCTGCTGCCACGACCTTTCCAGGCAGATCATTCCATGCATTTACTACTCTGAGTGAAAGTCCCCTGCCTTGGTACCACCTTAACTCTCCTCTTCTTTACTCTCAGGCTGTGGCCCCTGGTCCTATCACTGTATTCTCTGTTGAATAATTCATCTGCACTTATTTTATCTCAACCTTTCATTATCTTAAACATCTCCATCATATCTCGTCGTAACCGCCTCCTTCCTAGTGTATAAAGCCCCGTCTCCTTCAGCCGCCCCTCATAGCTGAGTCCAGCTCGGCCCGGAATCAATCTCGTAGTCCTGCGCTGAACCTTCTCTATGGCATCTCTGTTCTTCCAGAACTGTGGTGATCAAAACTGCACACAATATTCTAGGTGTGGCCGTCAATAAATTCCTGTACAATATTAACACCACCTCTTTTGATTTATAAATGATCCCCCTCCGAATACAACCAAAAACCCTATTTGTTTTATCTATAGCTGCCTGGCACTGTGCGACCTGCTTACCTCCCATACCTGACCTGACCCCAGATCCTTCTCCTGTGTGACACGCTCCAAAATTATCCCTCACATCATGTAATCTCTATTTTCACTGTTCTTTCCCATTCCCAACACCTTACAATTGCTCAGGTTAAAGTACATCTGCCAATGCTTTGCCCAATATATGCAATTATCAATACTTTCCTGAATCTTACCACCACCCCCTCTGCTATCCACCTTACCTCCAAGCTTTGTGTCATATGCAAATTTGGAAAGCTTACTCTTCACCCCACTATCCAAATCATTGATGTAAATAATGAATAGTAATGGTCCAAGTACTGATCCCTGATGTACCCCACTACTTACATATTTTTTTTAATGGAAATCGCTCCAAACTAAGCATAAAGCCACTTTAGGCAAGTGGCTAAGGGAAGGTTAGGTAAGGGGGTGAGGTAAGGGGCTACTTTAGGTAAGGGTCTAAGGGAAGGTTCGATAAAAATAAGGATAAAACAAACCTCTGCATTCGATATAGACAACCAACTCGCTTGAAAGCACTCTGAGCAATGCCAGAAACGTAAATGTCCAAACGGAGGTGAGGGGAGATGTCCAGACTAAGAGGCTGAAGCTCAGATGGTTTTGTTAAGGTTGAAGACCACATGTGCACAGAAGGGAATGACCTGTTTCTGGAGCGAGACATGGACAACAATTTAGTTTTCTTTACATCCTCCCAGCAAGACATGTAATTACTAACAGCCACTCTTTGCTTCCTACCACTAAGCCAGTTTGCAATCCAATTAGCTACCTGACCAGCCACTCCAGAAGCCCTCACTTTGACGAACAACCTCCGATGTGTTACCTTATCAAATGCCTTCTTAAAGTCGAGATATACTATGTCCACTGCCTTTCCCTCATCCACCCAATCAGACACTAAAAGATTTGTTAAACAGGAACTACCTTTGGTAATCCCATGATGACTACCTTTAATTCGTTTATATTTGTTTAAATGATTCCTCATCTGGTCCTTAATTAATGTCTCCAACACCTTCTCCACAACTGAAGTCAAACTAACAGGTCGAAAGTTTCCCAATTATTATCTGGATCCTTTCTTAAATAATGGTGTTACATTTGCTACTCTCCAATCCTCCGGTACCTGTCCTGACTCCAGGGAACTGTTGAAAATATCCGTGCATATCTCACTTACCTGCTCAGCCACCTCCATCAATACTCTCGGGTGCATGTTATCTGGCCCCAGAGCCTTATCTACTTACTGTTCGATTACCAAGCTGTTCCTTTACTTCCTCCACTCCAACCTGGATCCTCTGTAAAAGCCCTTCCTCACCTCCTCGATAGATAATCTCAGCTATTGGCAATTCTCCTGACTGTTCTTGTGAAATAATAATTTTCTTTATCAACCACAAAATTATCTTTCTCACATCTGTTTGTGGTAGGGTCCAGAGATGAACTTGTCAGGGGGCTCCTCCTTCTGACTCCTTATTAACCTCCGCCATCTTAGAAGATGGATGGAGGTTACTGTTTTCACCCCTTTCTGTTTGTTTGTTTGTTTGTTTGTGAAAAGTATTACGGAAAAACTCCTCGACAGATTTCGACGAAACTTGGTGGGGGGGGGGGTAAGGTATGGTCCAAGGATCATGCCATTAAATGTTGGACTTGGTCCCCCCCCTCCCCAAAAAAATTGTTGGAGAAAATTTTTTTTTTTTGCATTTCTACATGTTTTAAATGATTTCCAACCCCCCCCCCCCAAAAAAAAATAGAGAATTTTTTTTTTTTGCATTTCTACATGTTTTAAGTGATTTCCAACCCCGCCCAAAAAAATTGTTACCCCCCCCTAAAAAAAAATTGTTAGAGAAAAAAAATTAATTTTTTTTTGCATTTCTTCATGTTTTGTGATTTCCAACCCCCCCCCCCCAAAAAAAAAATTGTTAGAGAAAAGAATTATTTTTTTGCATTTCTTCATGTTTTAAGTGATTTCCAACCCCTCCCAAAAAAATTGTTTTCCCTTCCCCCCCCCAAAAAAGAGAATTTTTTTTTGCATTTCTACATGTTTTAAGTGATTTCCAACCTCTCCAAAAAAATTTACCCCCACCAGAAAAAAAACAAATTTTTTTTTTTGCATTTCTACATGTTTTGTGATTTCCAACCCCCCCCCCAAAAAATTGTTCGAGAAAATTTTTTTGCATTTCTACATGTTTTAAGTGATTTCCAACCCCCCAAAAAAAAATTGTTCGAGAAAAAATATTTTTTGCAACTTTTTTTTCAACAAAATTTCGTTTTCTATTTTTTGCATTTCTTCATGTTTGAAGTGATTTCCACCCCCCCCCCCACCCCAAAAAAAATTGTTGCCCTCATCCCCCAAAAAAAGAGAATTTTTTTTGCATTTCTACATGTTTTAAGTGATTTCCAACCCCCCCCCAAAAAAATTGGTCGAGAAAAAAAAATTTTTGAAACTTTTTTTCAACAAAATTTCGATTTCTTTTTTTTTTGCATTTCTTCATGTTTGAAGTGATTTCCAACCCCCCCCCAAAAAAAAAAAATTGTTACCCTCCCCCCAAAAATATAGAAAAATTTTTATTTGCATTTCTACATGTTTTAAGTGATTTCCAACCCCCCCAAAAAATTGTTCGAGGAAAAAAAAAATTATTTTTGCATTTCTACATGTTTTAAGTGATTTCCAACCCCCCCCCGACCCCCAAAAAAAATTGTTCGAGAGAAAAAAAATTTGCAACTTTTTTTCAACAAAATTTCGATTTCTTTTTTTTGCATTTCTTCATGTTTGAAGTGATTTCAAACCACCCCCCCCCCAAAATGTTGGAAAAAGAACTACAACTCTGTCAGCACTCTTGACATCATATTTAATGAATAAGATATAAGGTTCACTTGAGTGACACAGCAGTATTGGCGGCGGAGGTTTTGCACTCTCCCGAGTGCTCCCCCTCTAGTTTATTTATGTTTCTTTCCCTTTTCCTTTTACTCTAGAGCTGCTGTTAACACAATAAATTTGTTTGGGAAGTTGTCACAAGAAAATGGAGTGGAGCTGAAAACAACGGCCCAGACACCATTTGCTCAAGTACCAAGATAGCATTGTTTACATGAAGAGTGCCAGGTTGTTAAGCGATACCAAGCCTTCCGTTCCGTTGGAGTGCTTACTTGAGTGCTTTGAATTAAGCAGGGCTGGTTGACAAGCAATACCAAGCTGCTTGTTGATGGAACACACCCCTGATATGTACAAAATATCCAAATAACCTGACAGAATGATCTCAGATTTTAAAAAAAACCATCATTAATATAAAATGTATTTTTTATATTTCTAAAGAAATAACATTAAAGAGAAGAACTTAGTTTTATTTGTGTCAGACTGTAAAATAAAGGGAACATCAATTTATTACATATCCAAGTCGAATTTTTGGCCTTCTCCGGCCATGCCTGTTGTCATTATATGGTAACAGCAGTTAAAATTTAGCCCCTTCCCCCATTCCCCCATATCTGTCCTCTCTCTGTCTCTCCCATCCCAGAGGGGATGTGTAAGGGAAGGGTTGAGTTGGATTAGGTTAAGGAGGTCAGAAATACCATTTTCTTTTTCAACCACAAAATTATCTTTCCAACATCTGTTTCTTATCCAAAGGAATTCCCCGTGGAGGATAATTTTTTACCTCATGTGTTTTTAGCATCGTGAGATGTGGATTTACATCAGGACGCGTGGGAACCCAATAAGCAAATGGTTAAAAAGGGGGCACAGGGTGTGATCAGGGGCACGAGGGGGTGCCTTGGCACCTCCACCCCTCCCAGACTAATAGACAGAGTGAAATGTCAACGAATGGACCTGCGCTAATCTCCTTTTATACCTTGTAGTGGTTTCTGCTGCTTGGTAGGCAACGTGGGACAACCTCTCACCGAGCTCCCACCTCCCATCTCTCCAACCCTGTCCCCTAGGGGTGGTACACTTTCAACCTTGCTTGTTATATTTACACTCAAAGAAAATCTCTCTCATTTTACACATTCCAAAATCATTCGCAATTACTATTCCCATGCTCGTTTAAACCCGCACCCTTTTGCAACAGCAGCTAGCTTTGTCCAGGGGTATGGTCAGTTACCAAGCAGCTTGCGAGCACTTTACAAGCCAGTCGTTTCTCATCAATGGTTTTGCATGGAGTACTTGCTTGAGAACTTAAGCCACTTGCCGAGCACTCCACAAGAAACTTGGTAACTGAACACATCCCAGGTGTCACACTAGGCAGTGCCACATGATGTGTTCATGTGGACGACTTCCACCAGAGATCCAGTTAAATTTGACATGTGACTTGTAGCTCCCAGAAACCGCTAACAAAGTAATAAAAATGTCCACACAAGGAAACATTGTCCTATTGACATGAAAATAGGCTCCAGATTGATAGCTGTGATAACAAGCATGAAGTGAATGACTGCATTTATATCGATTCAGAGCCACCTGTTCAAATGAACGAAATGTTTGACCACATCACCCATCACCATCTACATCCTCATCCCCATACCTATTCCCATTCTCATGCCCTCACCCCGATCATTGTGCCTGTCCCCATTCCCATCCATGTCCATCGTCTTTCCCATCCTGATCCTTTCCATGCCCATCCAAGTTCTTGTCCCCATCCCCATCCATCATCCTTGTACGCACCAGTCTGAAACACCTCCCCCATTCCCAGCATACATAATTTATAGATGGCCTCAAATGAAAGCAGCAGTTAAAGTCATGAATATCGGCACCTTCAATGGGAAATATAAAGTGGTGGTATGTCCACAACGTGATATGTTTTCTGAGACACACTGGACACTGCAAAAATGTTTTTTGGAAATGCTCCAATCATACTTGCCTTTGCTGGACAGCACTGTAATGTTTTTGTGATGTAAAACGTCAAGTGATCAAAACAATTTTGAAGTTTCCATCTTTTATGTATATGTATGTATGTATGTATGTATGTATGTATGTATGTATGTATGTATGTATGTATGTATGTATATATATATATATATATATATATATATATATATATATATATATATATATATATATATATATATATATATATATGTATATATATATATATATATATATATATATATATATATATATATATATATATATATATATATATATATAAGCCTGGTGTTGGCGCAGTGGTTTGGGCAGTGGCTTGGAACCCAAAAGGTCCTGAGTTCAAGCCCCGTTGGGACACTGAATTAATATATATATATATATATATATATATATATATATATATATATATATATATATATATATATATATATAGATATATTCCAAGTTGAAAACACCAGGGGGTTGACTCGGCCTGCCATCCTTCCGAGGTCGGCGAAATGAGTACCAGTGTACTGGGCCCGGTGTATGCCCCGGTTAGAATAGGTGTACTATATCCCTGTGTGTCGTTAGAGGCGACCAGGGTTGCGTCAGGAAGGGCATCCAGCGTAAAAACCTATGCTAAATCATTATGCGGACAACAAAACGAATTTCCACAGCGAAATGGAGACCGTTGATCTGCTGTGGCGACCCCTAACGGGAGCTAGCCGAAAGAAGAAGATATATATATATATATATATATATATATATATATATATATATATATATATATATATATATATATACATATATATATATATATATACATATATATATATATATATATATATATATATATATATATATATATATATATATATATATATATATATATATATATATATATACATATATATATATATATACATATATATATATATATATACATGTACATATATATATATATATACATATATATATATATATATACATATATATATATATATATATATATATATATATATATATATATATATATATGTACATATATATATATATATGTACATATATATATATATATATATATATATATATATATATATATATATATATATATATATATATATATATATATATATATATATATATATATATATATATATATATATATATATATATATATATATATATATATATATATATATATATATATATATATATATATATATATATATATATATATATATATATATATATATATATATATATATATACATATATATATATATATATATATATATATATATATATATATATATATATATATATATACATACATACATACACACGACCGGTCAAAAGTTTTTGAACACCTCCATTTTTCTAGTTTTTACTGAAATTTAAGCAGTTCAAGTCCAGTGAATAACCTGAAATGGTACAAAACTGAGCAGTAAACTGCCAGAGGTTAAAAATATATACTGTATATATTCGGTTACAAAAACTGAAAAATAATGTAAATTTCAGAGTTGTTAAAAAAGGCCCTTTTCAAGGAACAAGTAATGGGTTAGCAAATGCAGCTGTTCTGCAGCAATGGAAGTAAATTAAGCCTTGAAAGTTGATGCAAACAATTCCTACAGGTGTCCCAACATTTGTTTATTAGTTACAAACTCTGTCTGTATAAAAGCAGTGTTGGAACAGACTGTGTTGCTGCACCCCCTGAAGTATTATTTGGACAATATTACACTGCAGGAAGTAGTATATTGCTATCATAATGGCGAGAAAAAGACAACTAACAAAGGAAGACAGACAGACCATTATAACCCTTAAAAGTGTAGGTCTTTCCTTTGGAGAAATTGCAAAGTAAGCCAAGGTGTCAGTGAGTACAGTTTCCTACACCATCAAAAGGCACTTGGAAACTGGAGGAAACTCTGACAGGAAGAGGTCTGGCAGACCCAAAGCCACAACACAATCAGAAGACAAGTTTTTGAGAGCCAACAGCTTGCGTAATAGGCGGCTCACAGCACAGCAGCTTCAAGCACAGCTCAACACTGGTCGAAGAAAGGAAATCTCTGTTTCAACTGTGAAGAGAAGTCTTCAAGCTGCAGGTTTGACAGGTAGTGGGGCGGATATGTGAAATCAGTGTGCACTTCTGTAAAGAAGCATGAAACTTTGCCCTCGGGGGTTTTTGGGTGTGCCGATTTCAAAAATTGCGGGAACCACGATGTCACTCCAACAGTTCCCGCCAAAAATTACGAAATTCAAAATGGCCGCCGCAAAACACATTTTTTCCCATTAAACGGCTCTAAGTCGCCCGATTGCCTTGATCTTGATGTCTATACCTATGTTTTTGAGGTCAAGGAATCCAATAAAACACATGTGAAGACTCTTAACATATATCTTTATTGTAAAAAAAAATTAAAACGCCCATAGCGCAATTTCCTTCAACAGTCAACATCCAAAGTGAGTGCACCGATTGCCATCTTGGCACCAATACAATTTTCATGAGTTTAAGGGATCCAATTGTTTGTCATTAGTTCTGTTCAAGGGACACCTATGCTACACAACAAAATGACATGAACAAGTTCCAAGGATTAACACCAGGGGTTTACTCTTGCTCCAGTAGCCAGGCTTAACTCTGTACTATTCGCCATGGAATGATCAGGTACAACACATGTAGTTCCTTTAGAATATGTATTTCTCAATACTGCAGAAACTATATTATGGAAAAAAAAAACTAGGAAAACCATGTGCTAAGAGTGCAGCATATGTGTCCATTTAAAATGTTGTCGAATTACTCTAACATATCAGTCACTATGTCACTGTAGTGTTGTGTTAACATGGCCAAGATTTACTTCTTACTGTCTGTTACACTGTCCCGAGCAGAAGCACAACTGTGTACATGGCAGATTTGCTTTGACACAAGTGCATCTTTTAGTGCATTCCTTTTTGCATCCGCATTTCAACAGTTCTTGACAACCTTTGGCTGCCTCTGGCAGAGTAGACCAGCATGGAGTCCATGGGGAATAATCTTTCACTCTCTCCCAGCCCCATATATCCGGTGATGGAACATTGGGCTTTCCTTCAAGTGACTGTCCCCAGATATACCCTGCCTGATAAACAGCCCTTTTCACATGCTGTTCTAGGGCATGTAATGTTGGAGGAATGTTTTCCATCTTACGGTTGTTAGTGAACAACTGCTTCCTGGCTTCATTCACATGGCAAAGTGCAGATGTCCGCTGATACAAGAGAACAACATATCTTTCTATTTGGTCCATATCGTCTTGGGATATCTGAGCTGGAGCACGAGATAAACTAACGAAAGTAGGTGTAAGCTGAGGCATACTTTGCCATACTGCCCAAGCTGTTTTCTTTCCAATTCCAAAGAAGGCAGAAACAGTATCACATCCTGATATTGCATGCATAAACAGAAGACCCCAAGATGCATCATCACCTAATTCAGCTGAAATCAGGTGACAGGGGATATACCGTACTTTAGACCCATGACCAAATGCCACCCATATTTCACACTCCTTTAAGACACTTGCCACAGCAATTGCAATAACCACCACATCGGTATCCATAGCATGTATCATCAGCTTGGTGAATCCGTGATTGAATGAATTGAAAGCATGAAACAGGAGCCGTGTGTCCGCTTCCTCATGAGTGCAGGACAAGTCCGAGAGATTGGATATGGGTGATGAAACAACTTTCTCGCCATGTGTAGAGATGACTAGCTTCCGTTTGGGGGGTTGAAACTCCTGTATTGCACTGGCTAAGAGTTTGAACAGACTCTTTTTGTTCGAATCGCAACGCAGGAAATTCTTCCAGTTGAAATTCTTCCAGTTTCCAGTCCAGGAAATGTTTGTGTTGTTGGCAACTCTGAGATTGTTTCCAGATCCACGGTTCTGTCGTGTCTGTGCCTTGAGGCTGTTCTCCTTGTATACATCCCAGACTACATCCAAACGAACAACACCCTGGAGCATGCGTTCCAAATATGGCAGGAACACCAGTTGTCAGTAGTCCTTGAAAGTTTTGACAGAAGCCTTTGACTTCTTCGGATCGAGTATGTGCACAAGGGCAGCGTCATCAACAATTTTTACATCCACTTTTGGAACAGATTCTGCTTGAGGTACCAATGATTCCAAACATTCCATCAAGTCTGATTTGCTTGATTGGTGCATGATGCGATTCGCTGCCAATGATGGAGGCCAGGCATGATTTTCATGCCTGAAGAAAGCATCCATATCACTGTCTCGAGCCTGGCATGATATATACTGTACATCCTTGAGAAGAGATGTACATTTACACAATTTGCGATGCATTTATATGACAATGGTGCATGAATAACATCAAGAATGCGCTAAATTCAAGCCTTACCAGGTTTCTGCTCTAGTAGCATGAACACAATTATTTAAGGAATTAACGTTAGGTGCAAATCACGATGACACGTTTCTTTGAAAATTAGTATTATTACAGCAATATTTTAAAATTTTCAGCATGAAGATGTAGGTTATGAGTCTTCTCATGTGTTTTATTGGATTCCTTGACGTCAAAAACGTAGGTATAGACATCAAGATCAAGGCAATCGGGCTACTTAGAGCCGTTTTATGGGCAAAAATGTGTTTTTGTGGCGGCCATTTTGAATTTCTTAATTTTTGGCGGGAACCGCTGGAGTAACATCGTGGTTCCCGCAATTTTTGAAATCAGCATACCCAACCCCCCCCCCCCCCAGGGTAAAGTTTCATGCTTCTTTCCAGAAGTGCACAACTCCACCAAAAAATGTTACATATCCACCCCACCAAGGTTGAGTGGCAGTAAGAAAGCCATTGCAAAGATGGCAAAATAAGAAAAAGAGGCTTGCCTGGGCCATGAAGCACCACCAGTAGACGACTGAAAACTGGAAGAAAGTCTTATGGACCAATGAATCAAAATTTGAAATCTTCGGTTCATCACGCAGGGTTTTTGTGCGCCGTCGAGTAGGCGAAAGGATGGTTCCTCAGTGTGTGACACCAACTGTCAAACATGGAGGAGAAAGTGTGATGATCTGGGGCTCTTTTGCTGGATCCAGAGTCGGCAACTTGCACAGAGTGACTGGCACCTTGAACCAAAAGGGCTACCACAGCATTTTGCAGCGCCATGCAATACCCTCTGGTCTACGCCTAGTTGGTCAGGGGTTCATCCTGGAGCAAGATAACAATCCAAAACATACCTCCAGGCTATGTCAGAAATACCTTAGAAGAAAAGAACAAGATGGTAGGCTTCAAATCATGGAATGGCCAGCACAGTCTCCAGACTTAAACCCCATCGAGCTGGTTTGGGATGAACTGGACAGAAGGGTGAATGCAAAGCAACCTACAAGTGCAACACATTTATGGGAACTTCTGCAACAGTGTTGGGAATAACCTTCCAAACAATATTAGATTTCCATTGCAGAAAGAATGCCACGAGTATGTTTGGCTGTTATATCTGCAAAAGCTGGCTACTTTGATGAGTCAAAAATTTAGATTAAATTTTGTTCAACAAAACGATTCCATTATTTATTTTTTATCTGCAATAGTTTATTTGTTCTTTGCTTTAATTTCAGAGTTCATTGAAACATTAAATGCTTAAATTTCAGTAAAAACTGGAACAATGGGTGTGTTCTAAAACTTGACTGGAAGTGTATCTATATATTTTTTAATATATACATATATATTTGTGTATATATATATATATATATATATATATATATATATATATATATATATATATATATATATATATATATATATATATATATATATATATATATATTGATATTTTTATTTTTATATATATGTAAATATGGATACAAATAAACACGACATAGTGACCGAAACTTTTCGTGCTGCACTCAGGTTGAAAATCGCAGCAAGTGAAGAAGGAAGTGAAGGCGTGTGCTTTATACGCAGGTCTCAATAAGGTAGATGCTGATTGGTTCAGCCTACCTTATATCAGCGTCTACCTTATTTTATTTATTTAATCCTAGCCACCTGGGTTTAATTGATTAGGTGAGAGCTAATTGGTTATTCCTTCCATTCACAGGTGACAAATGTGGGTGGGTCTTCGTTTTCATATATATTTTGACAGTTTTTGATGTTTACACATGGTATATGCTTGGGAGCATCGTTGATATGCATTTCTGTGTGCGCTATCGCTGATGATTCGTCAACAAGCAATGAAACCGGTCTGGCAGCTGAGGGGGTGTGTAGCATTGGGATTCTCATGTATGTACTATTTGTGAACATCTTTACAGCTGTGGAGGAATTCTGGGAAGGATTTGAAACACCAAACGACTTACCTTGAGCAGCCTTTCATGGTTGCTTTATTTAGCTTCTTAACCTAGAAGAGCATGGAAAGAGTCTATATATATATATATATATATATATATATATATATATATATATATATATATATATATATATATTTATATATATATATGTATACACACACACACACACACACGTGACCTCTCAAATGCACTAATCGCTAATTATTCAAAAACTGAAAGCAGTACAAACACAAACTATGTTTGGATTTAAAAGTGAATAGATGACCCGTGAACCCATTGGGTTCCCGTTGTGACAGCGGTTGAAGAAGAAAAAAAAAAGACAAATTTTCATATTATTTAGTGGTTAAACTTTAACTTGAAGAAAATTTGAGCATTTACCTCAGAAGTCATTGTTTGGACAACTGGTTTCTCAAGGTATATCAACACATTCTCCATGGTTTGTCCTTGCGATTTATGGATCATCATCCCAAAACTTAACTGAATCGGGAATTGATTTTTTACTAATTTTTTTTGTTGCCCGATTTGAACGAAACTTGATATTGCGCGTCAATGTGAAAAAAAAAAACGGAGAAAAGAAAGTCAAAGAAATTATTGTGCATAATCCTCTAAACACAATTTTATTTATTAATGAACATGGAAGTATTAGATCAAAATGGCGATGTTTATTTTATGCTTAAAAAGAAATAGTTCTTTATCTATACGAAATGTTTGAGATTTTTAAATAAATCCTTCCATTCACAGGTGACAAATGTGGGTGGGTCTTCGTTTTCATATATATTTTGACAGTTTTTGATGTTTACACATGGTATATGCTTGGGAGCATCGTTGATATGCATTTCTGTGTGCGCTATCGCTGATGATTCGTCAACAAATCATAAAAATCATAAAAATCATAAATCATAAAAAAGATAGCTCCAGCAAACTATACCGCTGAGGTTGTTTGCGTTGATCAAATTCTCCCAAACTGTACTTGACTGAATCGGGAATTGATTTTTTCATTATTTTTTTCGTTGCCCGATTTGAACGACACTTGATACTCCACACCGCAGAATGGTGAGTCATGTGGCCCTAAAATGTTTGCGCTATCATGTACCGTTTTGGCTGTATTTCGGGAACATACATACATACATATATACAAGATGAGTTTTCGTAATATACTGGCAAAGTACCCGCCCATGGGCGGGTACAGCTATCTGTTGAATGGCGTTGGTCCCATCTCAATCGGATGAATTTGAGAAATTAACGTTATCCAGTGACCTTGATCCCGTGACCTTTGACCTTGACCTTGACCTTGATCCCCTTATGTCCGTTCCCAAGGATCACATATGCCAAGTTTCATTTAATTCTATCCAACGGTTTGGCCATCTATAAAGGACAAACAAACATGAAAAATTGACGTTTTAGTCAATTTATGACGTCATAACTCGAAAACCGTAAGTCGGAAGTGAATGTCGTCAATCAACTGTGTCATTTAATTTTGATTATCTGTCGAATGGCGTTGGTCCCGTCTCGATCGGATGAAATTGAGAAATTGAAGTTACCCGGTGACCTTGACCCCTTGACCCCATGACCTTTGACCTTGACCTTGACCCCCCTCCCCCCCCCATGTCCGTTCTCATGTCCCAAGGATCACTCATGCCAAGTTTCATCTCATTCCATCCAACGGTTCGGCCGCCTATAAAGGACGAACAAACAAACAAACAAACACACACAAACACACATACATACAAACATATTCTTTTTTTTAGTATAGTAGATAGATAGATTTCACTGCTCATCTTTATGACGTAGCTCTCAAGGGTGAAAGAAGTGTTTGCAGTAAAAAGGTTACCACCGAAGCTAACTTCTCAAAATATACACCCTGTGAAAAGTCCTTTGAGGGAGTTGGGAGGGTGGAGTGGAGGTGGGAGGAGAGAGGAGAATGGGTGGGGTGGGAGTTTGGAGGGAAGGGTGGGGTGGGAGGATGTGGAAGAAAGGATCAGGCATTTCCTGGCAATGCTGGGTAACTTTGCCAGTATATTTAATATTTAAATAAAAAAGTTTGTTTGTTTGTTAGTTCATTTATGCATTCAGCCCTTGCAGGGACCAGTGCAACCAAACTTTGCATGACCTCCTCTTTCATCCAGAGGAAGGATGAGGGCTATGTTTGGATAAAAAACAAACAATTGAAAAATTAAAAAAATATATATTAAAATCAGATAATTGGCCTTCAGGCCTCGATTGGGTATTGTGCTTATTATATACTGTTTGCATTGTTTTCCCCAGGACAAATTGAGCAATATGTTTTGTGAAGATCGTATGTGAAGGTTTTAGTAATTTCTTGTGTTTAAAAAATAAAATTAATAAACATATGTTAAAAGAAGGGAAAGCAGTACAAATGCAACACCCAAGATTGGTAATTCATACGAAATAATAAGGCCAACAACATTCCCTAATTTATCATGCAGGGAATATATAAATACATATTTCATTGAATTTCCCCAGGCAACGCTGGGTACTTCAGCTCATATATATATATATATATATATATATATATATATATATATATATATATATATATATACATATATATATATATATATATATATATATATATATATATATATATATATATATATATATATATATATATATATATACATATACATACATACAGTATATTAAATATGCACATTCGCTCCATTATATTAAGATTCCATTTTCATTCTTGTCAATTTTTAATTGCTGATGCATTCAGAGTTTCGTTTATTGATGTTTAAAAGGCTGTTCATCATGAACATTTGAAAATGGCATCTCTTGGATTGGGTATATTCCCAATTTTTATTTTGTGATCACCTTTTGCAAGAGGTCCAAAAATCGATCAATTGTTTGAAGGGGTGCAGTCCAATCAGGGAAAAGAATGCACAGAAATAAGGTTTTTGACAGTACGGTGGTTCACTAGCGGTGAAATGATGCAATTGGGAAATGAAGTTGGAATGCAATGGCTCGTTTGTTTCATCGCTGCGAATACATCACAGGGCAAAGTAAAACCATACTTTCCTCCATTAACTTTAAGTCTAACCCCAATTCGAACCTTGACGGTAACCATTGGTTATTTTCCAGCTTTATGTGTTTTTTTTTTTTGCTTTATTTTACAATGTCTGAGGCTCATGGAGCAGCTTGAACATGTCACAGGTGACACAAGGACCTTAGGTGACATATACTTCTGTACATTCACATGAATTACAAGTGAATAGAACTTGAACCTCGGGTCATAGCATAATGTGCGAAGTGCTCAGATGGTTGCACCGGGCAGAACATCACTACTTGCACCAGAGCCAGGATTTCAAATAAATAGGAGTAACATGAAAAAACTAGAAGGGCACTCTTCGACATCACGGCATTGCCAGATATGCCTCCACCCACATTATTACATCATTATACATACTTGTACTAAGTTTGAATTAAATCCCTGAACCCAGACTTAAAATATTAAATAATTCTGGCTGCCCAACCATGCGTTCGATCAGGATGAAATTTAAAACATGTATTCCCCATGACTACGAGATCACAATTGTGACATTTCATGTCAGTTGATGAAGCAGTTCAAGAGAAATAATTTTAAAGGATTTTTGTTCAATCCAACATGGTTGACAGACTATGCGACCAATTAATTATTCATGAACACCCTGGTGTCCCCGATGCTTGGGGAACATGTTGGTGAAGTTTCCCCTCTAGCTGGCAAGCCGTTCTGGAGAGGGGGATTTTTAAAGGTTTATTCCTCAAGAAATCAAGGCTGCCAAACCATGTGACCTGTGATATCATAGGTGGAGAACTTTTTGTTCCTCATGGCTAATGGGGTCATACCTGTAACGTTTCAGCTCGATCTGTTCAGCTGTTTCGTAGAAGAAGAATTTTTGAAGGTTTTTATGTTAAAAACAATAAGACTGACAAACCACATGAATGATGACATCATTAATTTTTCTTTCCTCCGTGCAATTTAGCCCGAGATGACACTAAAAAAATTTCATACTCATCGGATAAAGCATTCAACTTGTGCAATTATGACGTCATAACGAAGCCACCTATAACATCACGAAAAATATCACACTTGTTTCCCATGGGGAGTACTTCACATGTGCCAAATTTCAATTTTTTTCCATGGAGCAGTTTCAGAGATACAAAGTTTTTCCTTTTTCCAACATGGCTGCCACACCACGTGACCCACAACATCATAATTATCATTTCAACGTTCTACATAAGTGTTCACATCAATGGTGGAAATGTGTTGTCAATCAGATAAGCGGTTGCAGAGGAAACAGAAAATTATTATGGACGGACATACATACGTACATACGTATGGACAACTCAAAATCATAATGCCTCCCACGACTTCGTCAGCAGAGGCAAAAACATAAGGGCAATACCCCTGGGTGCTCACCTGGTAGCGGCTGGATAAGATAACCAGGGAACCACTGGTAGGCATGGATTACCCACAAAATATATAATGGAGAAGAAAGTAAATACCTATGGATTTTTTTTTAATGCCGTGAACAAACTTTGGAACATCATGGGAGATGAAGGTTGTGGTCAAGTTTCATAAAAATTATGTGTGTGGTTTCAGAGAAGAAAGGAAATACATATTTTGAGGGGCAACCCTCCCATAGAACTCCTTAGACCCCAATTTTTTAATGTCGTGAACAAACTTTGGTATATCATGGGAGATGAAGGTTGTGGTCAAGTTTCATCAGAATTGTGTGTATCATTTCTGAGAAAAAGGCAAATACCTATTGAGAGGGGGCAACTCCCCAAAAGAGGTATTGCCACACAGCTGACATGGCACGTGAAAAGGCTGAATGCCTAAACTCTGTGTTTTCCTCTAAATCATGTATCCCAAACCCATCGCTTTCTGTACCCACCTTACCCAGTCACACCCAACTGTCCCTGGACAGTGTCCTTTTCTTCTGACAAAGTGGAGAGCTTGCTGTCAAACCTCGACTCAGATTTTACAACTGGTCCAGATGGCATCAGCCCACGTGTCCTAAATACCTGCTCTGCTGCTCTTGCTCACCCTCTCTCTGTTCTATTCACCCTCTCATTTGCTCACGGTCATCTGCCATCTGCTTGGACATTAGCAAACACTACCACTCTACTTAAAAATGGTGCAAAAACAGATCCCTGCAACTACAGACCAATCAGCCTTCTACCAATCATCAGCAAGCTCATGGAATCCATCATCGCTTCAGACATTAAATCCTTCCTCTTCTTCAATGGCTTGATTTCCGATCATCAATTTGGATTCAAATTGCCTCGACCCCCCCCCCCCCCTTTGCGTTGTCTGAGATATGTCCCCTCATATTTCCGCAGGGCCTCAAGGTCCGCCAGCAACCCCCTTCTGGTGAACTATCAAAATAGAGAATCACTGCTCACTCTCACGCTTTCCTTCCTCTTTTTTCCCCACCTTTGGAACAAACTCCCACACTCTCTTTAATCCCACTCTTCCCTCCAGGCATTCAAAACTGCTGTTCACCACCATCTCTTATCTTCCCCCATCCAAAACCATGATCTTTTCGACCCCCTTTAATCCACCCCAAACCCACCTCTTTCAAATTCCCTGCTTTCCTTCCTGAAAGTCCTTGTCATGTGAGGACCTGAAAGTCCCTGTGGTGTCCATCTTGTTTACCCTATGTACCCCGCCCCATCCCTCTCCCTTCTACAGATATCCTCATGTCTCTGTTGCCCACTGCTTTTTTCCTTCCCTCTCCCACCCCTCTTGTCTCCTGCTCCCCTTGATGTGCGTTTCTGTGTGTGTTAGCTCTCATACAAGCCTCGACAGTGTATACAACCCCCCCCCCCAGAAAAATTCCTCTGTAGACCCCCTCAGACCGCAATTTTTTCATGCCATGAACAAACTTTGGTACATCACAAGTGATGAAGGTTGTGGTCAAGTTTCATCAGAATTGCATGTGTGGTTTCTGAGAAGAAAGCAAATATCTATTTAGGGGATAACCCCATAGATCCACTGCGGGCCCGATTTTTTATATATTTTTTAAACCATAAACAAACTTTGGTCTGGACACGGTGATGAACATTATGGTAAAGTTTCATCAAAATCGTATGTGCAGTTTCAGAGAAGAAGTTGCACGGATGAACGGACTGATGACGTGCCATCCCATAAGCTCCCCGGAACTATGTTCAAAGTTAGCTACAAACAAGCTTGACATTGATTAGAGAGTTTCGGATCAATTTTGGGCTGGCAGGATATCCTAGAGGGAAGCACATTTGCCTCTGAGCCATCTCGCCTGGGTTTGAATCTCGGTCCAGCTACAAACTGTCATTCTGGTGTCTTGCAGGCAGGGAGAAGCATCAATGTGTGTGCCGTCCCTCTGATGGACCCTCAGAAACTGGCAGTCCCATCCGTCGGCATCGATTACTGGACGTTAAAGATCCCACAGTGTTCTTCGTGAAGAATAGGTGAGTTATCACCAGCGCCATCAACAAATTATAAGTTTCTGCTCCAGCCCACGGGGGGGGGGGGGGGGGGGATTGCATCAGTGGAACAGACACGACCTCAGTCACTGATGCTACTCTGTACATGAAAGAATAAGAAGAAGAATAAAAAGAAGAAGGATCAATTTCCATTCCCAGTGGTCCTTCAAGTGCAAAGTTTCACACCGATTGCACGGAGTACGTGTGTTATATCCAAGTTATTAACATCATATCATGTTGGCATTCATTCACTTCCCTAATATGCAGGAAGTTGATTCCTTCCATTTTCACAGCACTTGGCTTGAGTAGTGCTGAGTTTCCATTGTGTGATGCTCTTACTGGTGAAGTTTTTCATAAAATTGTTAACTCACATCCTCATATGCCATTTTACAACAGAATCGACTTCATTGTAGATTCAGCTGTGTGGATAATATAGAATGCTAGCATTGTTCAATTTACTTTTTGAGATTGAGAATCAAAAATCAGTCAGTTTAGTCCATCCTGAGCATTTTTGCTCCGATGAAGGGTGAATGCCAGAAATGTCAGCTTCTCCTTGGTTCCCATGGCGGTTGTGATACTCCGATCAAAGGGTCTTTTGATTTTGTCCGTTGTTCTACCTGTTTGCCGACGTAGTCTGGCACTAACCTTCAGAAGACGACTTCATCAGAAATACCATGGAATATGACTCCACACTCTGGGTCTGTCTCTTGTTCCACTAGACTAGATAAAGTTGAGTGAAAAACTATTCATGCTATTGCATCTCCTGGCAAGAGGCTGAGTCCCAGGAACTCCTCTCAACCATCACAGGCAGGTAGATGGACCTGAAATTTATCACTTCACTTCTGACCTTAATCCACCCACCGTGTCCCCCCACCCGCACGCAGTGTTCTACCAGGAATCCACAACTAGTTTCCTTCTCCAGGTCTCAGATGGATGCTCAGTGCTCACCTTTATTCCTTCCTCCCTCTCTTCTCTCATCTGTATCACCGTCTCCCTGTTTGTTGGTTAATGCTCTTCTCTCTATTCTTTCGAGAGCGTCATCCATCGTCACCTCATGTTGCTTTCTCCCATGCTCACCCCTGATCTCCTTTATTCTTGTAGACCTCGCTCACCCCACCTCCTCCTTCCTGCCTTGTTAATCACCTGGTTGTTTTTTTTATTCCTACCACTCATCTACTAGATTACATTGTGTCCACATACCTTTGCCTGCCTGCTCCCCATTTACCTTCTGTCAGTTTGTCGACCTGTTGGCCTCTGTTAATTAGCTCCTCCATGAACAAACACTTCTGCATTTAACAAAAGTACAGTGCAGTATAAGCTATTGCTGCAGCCTGTCAAATTTTGGGTTTGGAAAGTAACATCAAGTTATGAAAAAGTACCATGAATTGAAAGAATTACAAAAAACTTTCAGTAAAGGCAGTAAAGTACTTTTTGTAAACTTAGTATAGAGTAAACAATTAGAGAAAAGTTAGCATTAGCCGATGTTCATGGCAACTATTTTATGTCATCACTTAGTCATTCAAATGTTCCTGATTCAGAGGGAGAAAGAGGCAGAAACGTAAACCTTATAGGCGGTAAGTGTTGAATGATTAAGGTAGAGAAGGTATCATTGACACTGCCTTCCCAACTCAGACATTTCAACTTTCACAAGTTCTTAAAGTGGCTTGAATACATCAGCTCGATCCGGACATTCATGTTAGCAGATGGAATTCCATATTCAACATCGTCAATTGATTTCATTTCTTAATTTCATATCCATTGAGCTTTCTCGCTTAGGTTCAATTCCCGAAAGAACTATAATCTCTGCTTGGTGTTTCACAGGCAGGGTGTTGCATCAGAAAGTGTGCCGTCTCTCGGATGTAAGTTAAGCCGGCTGTCCCATCTGTGAGTCGTATTTGGTAGACATTAAAGATCCCACGGTGTCTTTCACAAAAATCACAAAAATTAGGCCAGGTAGCGTCAGCACCATGACCAATTTTACAAACTCCTGCCATAACAGTCAGGAGGTACTGCATCGGCGGCACAGCACACTCCGAGAAATTATGCTACCAGCAGACCCGTGCAACACAAGAAATAATTAATTAATTACATCCGTTAAATTCGGCCTTGGTGGACGATCAATATACTATAAGTGAAAGTACATACTTGGCACTGAAAGCTAAACAAGATCCACCAAAACCCTGTTACACAGCTCTTTAGCTCATTATCACTCCCTCTTGATTGTCCGGGCCCACTGGAATCAGCGCTAAGCGAAAATTTACAGATTTTAGAAGGAAAATTAATTTCACAGAACTCTTTTCCCATTGGCTCTTCTGGTGTACTTCCGCAGTGATGGCATGAAGTTTTAACAAGTATAGATTGTTTAAAAAGTACAGTTTCTCATGGCACTCTGCAAACTACAGTGAACTTCACCTCAACTAAAAAAATTCCCATGACCACTGGGCTGTGTGTGATAATCAACAAAATTCAATAAAAATGATTGTGTTGGGTTGACAGTTACATTCCATCCATCCTTTGGGACCATATTCTGCACAGAGTAGTGCCAGTACTGCAAAAGCAGTCTCCTGGGCTATTGGACATAATCCTGGACAGATCACCACTCCAACACAGGATACTCCAATGGCTCAATCATCCCAACAAGCTGGTACTCATTTTGCCAGCCTCAGAAAGATGACAGGCTGAGTAAACCCCACCTGGTATTCATTCAACACCCAATCAGAATTTGAACTCAGAACCCGAGGATCCCCCAGCCTGCCAACCTAACAGTTTAGCCAACACCAGGCATGTACCTACATTATTACTTACGAAAGCTAATGATTTCGTAAGTATATTTATCACTTCCGTCCTCCGTTTGTGTGTTTGTTTGTTTGTAGGCACGATAACTTGAGAACGGAAGAAGCTACCAATGTCAAATTACACCACGTGATTCAGGAGGGTGATGGCGAGCGCTGATTAGATTTTGGTCAAAATCGGTCAAAGATCAAGGTCACAGTGAGGTCAAACATCCAAAACATGATAACTCGAGAAAAGTTACCGCGGGTATTGTTGACGGAGCGTGAGTTTGGAAGATTGAGGTAAGTTCGGCGGAATTTGTGTGTCAATTCGTCGAGTTACGGCTGTTTTAAAAATTTCACTGTTCGCGCCCATGGCGCAGAATGCCTTGCCTAGTTGTAGGCCGCATTGTGTTTTCGATAAAGATGGTGTTTAAAAGTCATTTTTTCATCCCAATATCGCTTATCGTCGCATGCCTGACTCGCTAAGCCATCGGATGGTGTAAAGATTGTTTGTGGATGGCCGAATATTACGGTTTTATGACTTTGATAAAATAATATCAAATAATTCCGTAAATTCCTGTGGAGAAATGGAGTATTTTTGCTTCGATCGACGTTACGAGTTCATTTTAACTTTGACTTTAATTTTGTCTTCGGTTTTTGCAATCGCTTAGGTGATTAACACTCGGTTGTCGAAATTCTGGTAAAAATCAGATGTTTTGGAGACGTTTTAAGATTGTATAAAAATATTTCACCCGCCATGTCAAGGCTCGTCACGTTGCACAGCGCGCTCGAGCAGACGCGTCGTTGAGTCACGTAAAGGTTTTGCGTTGCGCGCTGACGTCATCGCGCTCACCCCAGCGTCTTTTCGAGTTGGGGGGGGGTGTCGAGTGTGACCTTTACGTTACGTTAATCCACAGTAACTCGAGAATGGAAGAAGCTACCAATGTCAAATTACACCACGTGATTCAGGAGGGTAATGGTTAGCGCTGATTAGATTTTGGTTAAAATCGGTCAAAGGTCAAGGTCACAGTGAGGTCAAACATTCGATTTTTGATGGTTTGGTACAGAATCATCGTATAAACTTCTGCTTTGCGTCGCTACCTTCTCTGGAGACAGCTTTATGAGACAAGGTCAGAGGTCAAGTTGACAAGTACCAGTCTATGACTGCTTGTTTGTTTGTTTGTTTGTGTGAATCTCTCAAAATGTTGTCGATGGATTCAGATGAAATTTGAATGACAGGTGGCTGTGTGACCAGGATGAACTGATTTGATTTTGGTGAAGAACAAGATCCGGATCTGCATCCCAGAATTTTTTTTAGCGATTCTTCACCATTGAGAGATGAGGCTAAAACAATAATAGCATGATATTTCAAATAGTTGTGGATGAGTTATGACAAAATTTGGTGGATGATTTGGTTTGGTGACATAAACAAGCCGATTAGGTTTTGGTTCAGATATGGCCTATTAGTGGGATACAAAATGTAAATTGTTCAGCCTGGCGGAGGTACGCACTTTACGAAGTGCCGTTCTAGTTTTAATAAGATTTTGTTTTTTTATCAAGGTATATTTGCAGTGAGCACAAACTTTTAGTTTCTTTATACATGAGAATAGAAAATTGCAAAATGTCTATGACTTGCATTCAGTACACGTGCACTCATCCTTGCGTTGTCCAGCCAGAGTGTGAATCCCAACCCAGCTATAAACTCTCATCCTGTTGTCTCTCAGGCAGTCCCTCAGATGGACATTAAACTGGATGTTCTGTCTGCCAGCATTTGTTGGTGGATGTTGAAGATCCGCTATGTCCTTCGTGAAGAGTCGGCAAGCGATGGCCGATGTCCTGAATAAATCACTCATTCCTACCCTGACTACCACGAGGAAGGCAAGGGCAAATCATTCAACCTAGTCTGTGCCAAGAAACTGCTTTGGCAGAACCAATGCTCTGCAAAGAGTATTTACATCTCATCTCATCATCCACAGTATATCCTCTAGGAAATGCCAACTTATCTCCTCGTGAATACAGAGAGGTTTGAAATGAACCCTCTCCCCCGATGCCTCAAGAACAATACATACCACAGGTTTACACTGACCTGAATGTGACCATCCTATGTCCGACAAAATGCTGTTTCAATTCCAGGTTTTCTATTGCAATCCCAGATTAAGAGGGACATGCATTCAATTGTCTGACATGATGACAATCAATTGTCCCAAAGCCTTGTTTTTTTTTCCTGCACAGCTCCGAGAGTCAGTTGCTGCTCTGACATTCTGCGGAATGGACAGTTCATCTTTTACTGAAACGATTGCTTTTTTGATTCAAGGCCCTGTCCGAAGCATTGCATCCCTCTCCTGCAACTTTGCCCACCCCCTCCCATGCTGAGAGGCTTGGTGATGGAATGAGTAAAGCTATGTTGCATTTCCCTTACTGGTATAGGTTAAATTCCCATGGCTGCTCAGGACAGACATTTCCACACCATGCGACAGAGTGGTTACTGTCCAGGATTGGATTTTAACAAAAGAAACACTCTTAACAAGTCGTGAGCGCATCGATGCTCCGCAACGAGTGTGGGTCCATACCACCAAAACCACAAGTGTTCATCCAATTTTGCACGTCTCGTCGGTGTGTCCAAGAAGCAGAAACGATAGAAGTGATGAGGTTAAGATTGTTTAAGAAATACTGATGGAATCACAAAGAAAGATCGTGTTAATGAATTGTTAAAGTTAGTTTAAACACTGCCCTGGATTCTATAATATGCAGAAACTCCTCAGAAATACAGCAGTGAGAGAGTAAATTGGCCAAATGTGTCAACTAGTGACCTGCTCCCTCCATTGTCTACATCAGCCTGCGATCCCTGGTGTAAAGGTTAGGATCAGGCCTGACGGTTGAACCACAGAGCTCTTCATCCGAGACACAATCGAGCACCACTTTGTAGTTGAAACATCAGACCTGAGGCTTGCAGCCTTACGAGGCAATTTCTAAAGTTGTTTGGGTGGACAGTCTGGATACAGAAGAAAACTTCTTCCTACCCCCTCTCCAATCCTCCCTCCTATCCCTCTCCTCTCTCTTCTTCCCCTCTCTCCTTCCCCCTCCGTCTCTTCCCCACTCCCCTCCCTCCTCTCTCTCCCATCTCTCCCTCCACCTCCCCTCTCTATATCTCCATGCTCTATCATTTTAAAAAACGGCTTTAATTTCCCTTTCAGTTGTTTTTTTGTTTTTGGTATTCAGTTGTAACTTTAATTTGATACTAGCAGGGGTACCCAGCATTGCGCAGTGTAACCTGGTAAATTTTTTTGTTGTTGGGGGCAAAAACACTTCCCTATAACCACAAAGGAATCGAGCCTGGGATCATTTAATATTCCTTTTCACATAGCCACAAAGACTTCGACACAACATGGAGATGTTAAAATGGCTCGTCACGGTCACCTGTCCAACTCACAATCCCGTGAGATTTGTGGAAACCCTGTGGAATTGCAATAGCCAAGTGACCATGAGACCCAAAACCAAGAGATCACAAAATCAACTTCGCACATCGAGAAATGTACTGCACTGTACAGGGTGGTTACAAAATCCCATGATCTCCCTCCCCACAATCATCATCATCATCATCATCATCATCATCATCATCATCATCTACCCTGGTATGTTTCACGTATATATGTTCATGTTAATATTTTGGTTTTCATGACTATAAAATTCTTGTGGATTCATAGTCCACATTTATACCTCTTGGGTGTTCATTATATTAATTTATTAGGTTCTGCAGAGGAACGAACGGGACTTTGTAAACACCCTGTAGATTATTGGTTAAGAGGCATATTGTAAAAGTGTTACTTTCGAAGTGGAATTAGATGTTATTCATTGAATGGATGCTTGTGAATGTGCTATTGATGTTCCTGGGTTAGGTTTGCTCCCAATGTATAAATATAGTGCTGTGGAAGAAGAGGAATATGAAGAAGAATAAGATGTACCACCACTTTGCTTCTGGAAGAGGTTTATTTGTATTTCAATGTCTGGTAATTCGTTTTTTTTAGATCCTCGTGGAGGATCTCTAAGTCTTACTCACGTTGTTGTTTTTCTGCTTCTTCTTGTGGAATTTTTTTGTTTCACAGCCTACAGTTTTCATGGAAACTTCCTGAAACTTGGCATATATATTGTTACGGCTGTGGAAATTTGCAGAGCACCATATAGGTCCTTAGATCAGTTATGCCGATAAGTCTGTGTTCAGAAAGATTTCCACACCGTTGTCTAATGGGATATTATTTGTGTGATCAGGGCTGTGATCCTTGAGTTAGTGTTTTTCTTTTGCTATCGTTATTTTGGACCAACCGCCATAACGACCACGACAAAGTGCCACCAACCACAACAACCATGATCACCACCACCACCTTCTCGTCAACCGCCAACATCCCCCACAGACAATGCACAACCACCTTCACAACAATCACAAACGCCAGCAACAACCATCTCCACAACAACCACAACCACCTTCCCCACAACCACATTTCAATGACCACACCACTACCACACCACCAACCTCTCCACATCGAATAACGTCTCTGCCATGGATACTCATCAGAAAGGAAACAAAGGCAACGGTAGGAAAACCCGTGCCCCCGCGGAGTGCGGGCAGAACTACAGCTCCGAAGAGAGAAGTTGAGATAACGCATGGGATTTCCCCTCCCCCTTTTCTTGCTTTCCCGCGCGCCGGGACTGGGGAGGGGTGGATCGAGCCAGGGTTCAAAGTTGATGCAAAGGAGGGGCCTGATTTTGGGCGGACAATGCCCCCGGCGACAGACCCCCTTGGCGGCAACAACCCCGAACTTTTGGAAGTTTCCCGCACGTGCTGGAAGTAGGGAGGGGCGACGCGCCGTGGGTATAAAGCACGTTGTGAGAGTTGGGTCGTCGTCGGAGTCTGTTTCTCGAGGTTGTGAGGTGCTGAGGTCGAGAGGTGGAGGTCTGGAGGTCGTGGTCACTCGCTCCCTGTCCGTCGAGTCGGTCTCTCTACCTGGGTCTCTCACTCGCGGTCGCTCTCCAAGTCGTCGGCTGCGGGAGGTTGTGGAGGTGGGTGGAAAGGAGGATAGAGCGCAGCAGAGCCAAGGCGCGTGGCCTGCCGAGCCGTGCCTTACCGTGGGCCGTGGAGACGGGACGTCGCGGGTCGCCCCAGCGCCCCAGTGGAGGTAGCCAGCCTGGTCTCGCGGAGCCTCTGCGGTCTACACGGCTCCATGTTATAAAGACCCCAAGGGGTCCAGTCTGCCCCTTGTCTGTCCTGGGGTTTTTAATTGCTTTTATTTTGAATGAACGTTGTGGTGCCATGTCCACAAGTAGAATTGATAAGTGCATGTACATAGTAAATAGACTGTTGTAGCTCTTTGTCTTGCTCGTGTTTTGTCCCTACCCCCATTGATTGCACACCTGCATGGTTGCATCACTGTCTGCGTGTGCTGTGTGAAATAAATGTGCTTGTTTAAATGTAACCCGTTCGTTGCGTCCTCTTCCCTTAATTGAGCTGCCATCTTGCACTCAGAATATAGTTGGTTTTTAAATAGCCGGTAAAGTGATAGGGTCCAACGGGGCTCGCGATAATACCCCGCTCGGTTATCCCAAAACGGATTGAGCTGCATTAAGCGGCTCATGTCCCAGCGGCCCCGTTGAGGTACAATCTCTCGGTAATTTACCCGCACGATTAATTAGGTAAATCGAAGATTTGGCGATTGGACCCTGTAGCGTGGGTAGAGTACGGACAAGGTTGTGGTGTGATTAAAAACACACCCGTGGCTGGTTTTCGGCGTTGATCCGGAAAGCCGCGACTGGATTGTCCGTTCGGTGGGCGAGAAGGCCACGATTGGTTAAAACGCGGTCGTTCGCACGCCGGCGGGCGAGATCTGTAACAATATGTAAAAATACCCTGCACAGACAGTAACCATCTCCGATTTTTAAAATTCCTCCAAGAAAAAAAGTTATGACGTCAAAATATCTCCGCTTATGGAAATCACCTAAAAAATTATCTCCGAAACTAGGCAAGCTTTTTGAATTCTGTATGCGGGAATCGAACAGGAGATTAGCAGAGATGAATTACCGCACATATGATACATCACTATGACTTCATATCAATTTTTATGACGTCATTCCTATTTTTTGACATTTTTTGTTTCACAACCAAGAGTGTTCATCTGATCTTCGTGAAACTTGCCATGTATATGCAGAAAGCCCACGCGCAGGCAGTAACCATCTCCGATTTTGGAAATTCTTCCTAGAAAAAAGTTGACATAGTATCGCTGCTAATAGAAATCGTCTATAGTCAATACCATTTTCTCCGAAACAGCAAGCTGTTTGAATTTTGTTTGCGGGAATCAAGCCGGGCATTAGCACAGATAATTTATCGCAAACCTGATACATCACAATGACGTCATATTCGTTTTTATGACGTCATCATTAAGAGGATGAGGATCTGAGCTCATTTGAGCTTGTTATTATTTATGAGTATGTGTATTTGAACATCGTACCTGTCATTAATCAAAAAGACTTCAGCATGACAGAGCGATTTTTTTATTATTTTTTTTTTCGAGCGATTTTCTCCAACACCATTTCATTGAATGTCTTTACGGCTGTGAAGAACTCTGGGAAGGGTTTGAAACAGCAAAGGGCTTTTCTTGGTAGCCTTTCTTGGTTGCTTTATTCAGCTTCTTCGATTAGAAGACCACGAGAGGAGTTGACATATATATATATACATATATATATATATATATATATATATATATATATATATATATATATATATATGTACATATATATATATATATATATATATATATATATATATATATATATATATATATATATATATATATATATATATATATATATGTACATATGTACATATATATATATATATATATATATATATATATATATGTACATATATATATATATATATATATATATATATATATATATATATATGTACATATGTACATATATATATATATATATATATATATATGTACATATGTACATATATATATATATATATATATATATATATATATATATATATATATATATATATATATATACATTGGATTGGTTCCTAATATATGATTGGTTCCTAATATATGATTGGTTCCTAATATATGATTGGTTCCTAATGCCGAACCGGATTCACTCTACCAGCAGCGGTAAAGTTACACCTACCGACTACCACTCTGCCACCCACCTTTCCGGCTCGGATGCAGTCGAGCGGGCCTGCCTAGGACGTCCCGGCTACAATTGTCTGATTACCAGGGATAAAACTCCACCTAAACTCAGATCCAAACCATGCTGGACTAATTCAAGAAAGGACGGAAACGAACTGAGGACATTTCTACAATTGTTTATTTACAATAAAAAGACACAGGAAAGACTTATCGCAGACATGCAAGTAACATTTACAAGGATCAAAAACAAACACTTAAACAATTTCTACTTATAAGACGGGCCCACACGCAGACACACACATAAATGAAAATTCACGCAGAGTTCTTTATTGGAACCCTCGCAGCCGAGAAGAGAGACAAGCTGGGGGTCAGAGTCCAGCTGGGTACCTGATCGTTGGAGGAATGGGATGCTCCATGGTGCGGCACCTGACAATGGTCGTTGGTTTGGTCCCCAGTCGCACGTGTGGGACTCGTGGTTCGTGGTGGAGCTCGGGTGGTGAATAGCGGGGTCCACGGAGGGGGGTCAGGGTCGCTCTTTCCTTTCCTTGTTGAGGGCCAGCAGGGACACGTTCACCACCTTCACGCCTTCTGCTCAACCCTCCGCTTCAAAAGAACTGCATGCTCAACAACAACCCTCAGAGCCCTATCCAAAACCTTGTCAGAAACCCATGGAGAACTTCCTCCAAGACCCTTTTTCCTCACTCGACTCTCAACCACCACAACCCTGTCAAAAACCTTAGAACAACCTCCGTAACAACCCCCTGCCTCAGAGAGTGTTCGGGAATTTTTGGACCTCCATCAACGGGGCGGGGTTCACTCGAACAGACGTCACTCCCCGCCCTGATTGGACAGGCTCCTGTGGGTCCGCCCTCCCTCCCGGGGTTTCGGCCCCTGCCGGGAAACCCCACCCACTCTTCCACGTGGGTTCATACTTGTCGAGCAACAGTATCAATGTTGCAACGGTCATCGTGAAAGAGTTACGTTTGTGGAAGCCGAGAAACTGGAACCGCGAGATCCCGCCTCGGCACGTCAGGGTGCGAGAAGGCAGCCAGTTGGCGGTGGATCAGGACGGGGGATGGGATGGTTGTTAGATGGCTTGTTAGATGTAATAACCTAACTAAAAGAAATCGCAACGCACATCTTTGATTCTCCCACTCGACAAAAGGAAGGGGATCTGACTACACACATACTTAACGACATAACTGACTTTTGGGACATCTGTATGTTGATTGCATATAGTTTCCAGATCCGTAACAATATATATATATATATATATATATATATATATATATATATATATATATATATATATATATATATATACATATATATATATATATATATATATACATATATATATATATATATATACATATATATATATATATATATATATATATATATATATATATATATATATATATATATATATATATATATATATTTTACATATGTATACATATGCAAACATGTACACGTATATTGGTAACTAAAGACAATTGTGCCTGGTGTCTATTGTGCCTGATGAATCCAGCTGCAAAGTGGGCAAAACATTGTCCGAGACCAGGTCTGCTCTTGCTTTTTTGCTCAAATAATTAGCAGAGTCGATCTAGTTTTTTACTTTTGGTTGGAAGTGCCTTCGTCTTCTTTAAATATGTGTAATCCCAACCACCCCAATCTTTATATATACTGGATATATATATATATATATATATATATATATATATATATATATATATATATATATATATATACATATATATATATATATATATATATATATATATATATATATATATATATATATATATATATATATATATATATATATATATATATACATATATATATATACATATATATATATATATATATATATATATATACATATATATATATACATATATATATATATATATATATATATATATACATATATATATATATATATATATATATATATATACATATATATATATATATATATATATATATATATATATATATATACATATATATATATACATATATATATATATATATATATATATACATATATATATATATATATATATATATACATATATACATATATATATATATACATATATACATATATACATATATATATATATATATATACATATATATATATATATATATATATATATATATATATATATATATATATATATATATATATATATATATATATATATATATATATATATATATATATGTATATATATATATATATATATATGTATATACATATATAGACAGATGTTTGGTACAACAGAACTTTAATTTGGACAAAAAAACCAAACACGACATAATATTGACCGAAGCTTTTCGTGCTGCACTCCTCAGGGTAAAAATTGCAGCAAGTGAAGGTGTGTGCTTTATACGCAGGTCTCAATAAGGTCGACGCTGATTGGTTCAACCGTAATGACATCACGGTTGATCCGAACCCCCATTGGTCGGCTCATCATCATCACCTCAAGCTCCGATTGGCTGGAGCAGAGTTTGTCGATGATTGACATTTGCAACCACATCATGGAGAGAGGGGGGATGGGTTTTCCCAAAGGTCCATTCACCATTTGTTACCGTACTTCCGTGTTACCGTGCTACCCACCTCACAAACCAACAATGTTATTTATGAGTTTAAGTGCCGATGTGAAGCTCGGTATGTGGGCCGGCCAACACTAACATTGGCTGATCGGATCAAACAACACGTCCCCTCGGCGATTCAAAAAAGATTGTGAGGGTAAGAACACAACCAGTGCGAGCATGTAGAAATATCCAGCAACCACCGGCCACTGTACCTGCTTCATCTGCCATTGCACAGCACTTGGTTGCCAACCCTATCTGTGCAGACCAGTACAATGCAGATATGTTCAGGATATTGAGCCGAGGTCGAAGCTCGTTTCATTTATGTATGTTGGAAGCAACCTTCATCCTTAGGGCCCTGTCACACCTTGACGTTTTAGCCAGCGCATGGCAAGGTCTCAAAATGTATGTAAAACGCTGGCGTACGGTGAACTATTGATGTTTTTTTTTAAGTTTCGAGCGTATAATAACGTGTTTGACATATGCATAACGTATTAGTAACGTACACAGTACGTTTCAATCACATATAGATAACTTATACCAACGAATGCTGAGCGTGTTGTCGGCGTTCACAACCTATGCCCGACGATAGTCTAACTTATGCATAGTGCACGACAGCGTATCGCCGACGATCACGTGGCGTAGGCTATTAATAGGCTGCTGCTCGACGATTCAAATCATAACCGCACTAGACATCGAAGTGTGAAGCCACTGTCACACTTTGACGTTTTAGCCAGCGTATGCCGACGTATGAAAAATTTGCCGAACCAAGCTGGCACACGTCGAATACGTTATGGGTAAGTTTGTATACGTTAAGAGCACGTTGGCATACGTCGTCATACGCCGAGTACGTCGAGAAATTTTCAGCATCTTGAAAATTTCTCGATGTACTCGGCGTATGACACACGTTCTGCATACGCTGGCTATGCGGATCTGCATAACATACGCTGCCTCGACGTGTTTCGACTTATGAGTAACTTACAAGTAACGTGTGTCAACGATCGCGTAACGTGCCTTCAACTTATGGCCAGTGTTATGCGGAACGTGTGAGTCATACACTGGCATACGTCGAAAAATTTCAAGCATGGAAAATTTGTCTAACACCTCAGCGTACTACGACGTATGCCAGCGTACTACGACGTATGCCAGCGTGCTCTTAACGTATACAAACATACCCATAACAAATTCGACGTGTGCCAGCGTTTTATCCAAATTTTGCATACGTCAGGCATACGGTGGCTAAATCATCAAGGTGTGACAGGGCCTTTACCATGATCCAATATTATGTTGTGAAAAGGAATTTGTACGATCTCTGTGTCTCTTTCAGCATGGAAAGATCAAGGGAAGTACGGTAACAAATGGTGAATGGACCTTTGGGGAAACCCCACCCACTCTTCCACGTGGGTTCATACTTGTCGAGCAACAGTATCAATGTTGCAACAGTCATCGTGAAAGAGTTACGTTTGTGGAAGCCGAGAAACTGGAACCGCGAGATCCCGCCTCGGCACGTCAGGGTGCGAGAAGGCAGCCGGTTGGCGGTGGATCATGACGGGGGATGGGATGATTGTTGGATGGCTTGTTAGATGTAATAACCTAACTGAAAGAAATCGCAACGCACATCTTTGATTCTCCCACTCGACAAAAGGAAGGGGATCAGACTACACACATACTTAACGACATAACTTACTTTTGGGACATCTGTATGTTGAATGCATATAAGTTTCCAGATCCGTAACAATATATATATATATATATATATATATATATATATATATATATATATATATATATATATGTAATATATATATATATATGTAATATATATATGTATATATATGTAATTTATATATGTATACATATACAAACATGTATACATATATCGGTAACTAAAGACAATTGTGCCTGGTGTCTATTGTGCCTGATGAATCCAGCTGCAAAGTGGGCAAAACATTGCTCGAGACCAGGTCTGCTCTTGCTTTTTTGCTCAAATAATTAGCAGATTCGATCTAGTTTTTTACTTTTGGTTGGAAGTGCCTTCATCTTCCTTAAATATGTGTAATCCCAACCACCCCAATCTTTATATATATACTGGATATATACATATATATATATATATATATATATATATATATATATATATGTATATATAGATGTTTGGAACAACAGAACTTTAATATGGACAAAAAAAACAAACACGACATAATAGTGACCGAAGCTTTTCGTGCTGCACTCTTCAGGGTGAAAATCGCAGCAAGTGAAGATGGAAGTGAAGGTGTGTGCTTTATATGCAGGTCTCAATAAGGTCGATGCTGATTGGTTCAACCATGATGACGTCACGGTTGATCCGAACGCCCATTGGTCGGCTCATAATCATCACCTCAAGCTCCCATTGGCTGGAGCAGAGTTAGTCGATGATTGACGCTTGCAACCACATCATGGAGAGAGGGGGGATGGGTTTCCCCAAAGGTCCATTCACCATTTGTTACCGTACTTCCGTGTTACCGTGCTACCCACCTCACAAACCAGCAATGTTATTTATGAGTTTAAGTGCCGATGTGAAGCTCGGTACGTGGGCCGCACAACACTAACATTGGCTGATCGGATCAAACAACACGTCCCCTCAGCGATTCAAAGATAGATTGTGAGGGTAAGAACACAACCAGTGCGAGCATGTAGAAATATCCAGCAACCACCGGCCACTGTACCTGCTTCATCTGCCATTGCACAGCACTTGGTTGCCAACCCTATCTGTGCAGACCAGTACAATGCAGATATGTTCAGGATATTGAGCCGAGGTCGAAGCTCGTTTCATTTACATATGTTGGAAGCAACCTTCATCCTTAGGGCCCTGTCACACCTTGACGTTTTAGCCAGCGTATGGCAAGGTCTCAAAATGTATGTAAAACGATGGCGTATGCTGAACTATTGATGTTTTTTTTAAAGTGTTGGGCGTATAATGATGTGTTGGACATATGCATAATGTATTAGTAACGTACACAGAACGTTTAAATCACATATAGATAACTTATACCAACGAATGCTGAGCGTGTTGTCGGCGTTCACAACCAATGCCCGACGATAGTCTAACTTATGCGTAGCGCGTGGCAACGTATCTCCGACGATCACTTGGCGTAGGCTATTAATAGGCTGTGGCTCGACGATTCAAATCATAACCGCACTCAACATCGAAGTGTGAAGCCGCTGTCACACCTTGACGTTTTCGCCAGCGTATGCCGAGGTATGAAAAATTTGCCGAACCAAGATGGCACACGTCGAATACGTTATGGGTAAGTTTTGTATAAGTTAAGAGCACGCTGGCATACGTCGTAGTACGTTGGCATACGTCCTAATACGCCGAGTACGTCGAGAAATTTTCAGCATCTTGAAAATTCATCGATGTACTCGGCGTATGACACACGTTCCGCATACGCTGGCCATAAGTTGTATGCACATTACGCGATCGTTGACACACGTCGACACACGTTACTTGTACATTACTCAAAAGTCGAAACACATCGAGGTTATGGTTAGTGTCAGTGTTCCAGACTCCCTGTTTTTTTTTTTTCTTCGGTATGACGGTGATGTTGACACTTCGATTTCTCGCGTGGTTATGTTTTAAATCGTTGAGCGGCAGACGATTAATTATATTATAACCGCACCATAAATCGAATTGTCAACATCACCGTCATACCGAAGAAAAAAAACCCCAAAAAACCAGGGAGTCTGGAACACTTATGCTAAACATTACCTCGACGTGTTTCGACTTATGAGTAACTTACAAGTAACGTGTGCCGACCTGTGTCAATGATCGCGTAACGTGCCTACAACTTATGGCCTGCGTTATGCGGAATGTGCGAGTCATACGCTGGCATACGTCGAAAAATTTCAAGCATGGAAAATTTGTCTAACACCTCGGCGTACTACGACATACGCCAGCGTACAAAGCCGCATGCCAGCGTACGACGAAAAAAAGCCAGCGTACTACGACGTATGCCAGCGTACTCTTAACGTGTACAAACTTACCCATAACAAATTCGACGTGTGCCAGCGTTTTAGCCAAATTTTGCATACGTCAGGCATACGCTGGCATACGCTGGCTGAATCATCAAGGTGTGACAGGGCCTTTACCACCGATCCAATATTATGTTGTGAAAAGGAATTTGTACGATCTTTGTCTCTCTTTCAGCATGGAAAGATCAAGGGAAGTACGGTAACAAATGGTGAATGGACCTTTGGGGAAACCCATCCCCCTCTCTCCAGGATGTGGTTGCAAACGTCAATCATCGACGAACTCTGCTCCAGCCAATGGGAGCTCGAGGTGAAGATGATGAGCCGACCAATGGGCGTTCTGTTAAACAGTGACGTCATTACGGCTGAACCAATCAGTGTCTACCTTATTGAGACCTGCGTATAAAGCACGCGCCTTCACTTCCTCCTTCACGTGCTGCGATTTTTACCCTTAAGAGTGCAGCACGAAAAGCTTCGGTCACTATTATGTCGTGTTTGTTTGTATATATATATATATATATATATATATATATATATATATATATATATATATATATATATATATATATATATATATATATATATATATATATATATATATATATATATATATATATATATACAGACACACACACACACACACACACACACACGCACGCACGCACGCACGCACACACGCACACACACACGCACACACGCACACACACACACACGATATTGTATACTCGCAAATACAACCCATCACATCACAGATAAGAATATTAATGAGGTAATGGGTTGGGGGGGGAGAGAGAGGAGGGGAGAGAGAGAGGAGTGGGGGGGAGAGGAGTGGGGGGAGAGAGAGGAGTGAGGGGAAGGGAAAAGAAAGGAGGGAGAGAGAGGAGGGGGAGAGAGAGGAGGGGGAGAGAGAGGAGTGGGGGGAGAGAGAGGAGTGGGGGGGAGAGAGGAGTGGGGGGAGAGAGAGGAGTGAGGGGGAAGGGAAAAGAAAGGAGGGAGAAAGAGGATGGTGGGGAGGGAGAGAGGATGGTGATGGGAGTGAGGAGGGGTGGGGAGCTACGAGGAAGCCTGGTGTTGGCTTCGTGGTTAGGGTGGTGGCTTGGGATCCTTGGGTCCTGAGTTCAAGCCCCGTTGGCCGCTGAATTAAAAATACACTAGGAGGTTGACTCAGCCTGTCATCCTTCCGAGGTCGGCAAAATGAGCACCAGTGTACTAGTAAGGGGGACACTGCATCAGCGGCATAGCCGCGTCCCAACCAATTATGCAACCAGCAGCCACAGGCTGCACTTGATAGGGAGAGAGAGCTACGAGGGGGTGAGGAAGGTGGGAGCTTGGAAGGGGAGAAGAGTGAAGAAGGAGGGGGAATGGAGAGTGAAAACTCGCCTAAAACATCGCTATACACTCCGTGAGGGAGGGAGGGGTGGGAGAGAGTTGGATGGGGGAGAGAGGAGGGGTGAAGTGGGGAGGGTGAGGAGGTTTGGGAGGAGGTCAGCATGATGGGAGGAGGAGGAAGGAAAGGCAGTGTGAGTGGAGAACGGAAGGCAGCACGAGGGGAGAAAAAGTAAAATGTCAAAAAGATATTGTGATGCTAAACCATAAGACGATTGTGTTGTCATAATGTGGTGTCATAATGTGGTGCCATTCTTCATGGTTATTCTTATTCTTCATTATTCCTCTTCATTCTTCTTCATCCATCACAATCGCATAACAAAAGTAAAATGGCAAATGATGTCGTTTTGCGGCATCGTAATGTGGTGTCATTCCTTCCTTGTTTGGATGTTTTTTTGACATTTCATACCTCCATATTTTTCCTTTTGTTTTTATGTTTTTTTCTTTTTGGAAATATATAACAGAGATGGCTGTCGGTTCGTCTGTTCGCACTTTCCACTGAGTGGCTGTTCGAGGTGAGGTGCAATGTCATTGGCTCCTGGCAAGATTGACTAATGTATCGGAAAGGCTTATTAAAAAGCTGATATTCAAAATCTGATTTCATATTTGATGATCAAAACTCATAGCTTAAAATCTCAAGTTAAGTCAGATAAGATTTAGGAAAGATCATTGTTTTTCTAACCCAATGTCATGAAATAATATGCTCACACGACGCGAGGTAAAATGAGTCCGAAATGCATTTTTTCACTCTTTTAAAAGTAATTATTGTGCGTATTAATTTATTTTACACCGTCCAGGTGCACCAGTAGTAATCTTTTTGGATTCGGATTCGACTTTTTTTAACGTATGAATACAACATCCCGACCTGGGTTTGAATCCCGACCCGGCTATGAAATGTCTCACCTGGGTTTGAATCCTGACCCAGCTATGAAATGTCTCACCTGGGTTTGAATCCCGACCCAGCTATGAAATGTCTAGCCTGGGTTTGAATCCCGACCCGGCTATGAAATGTCTAGCCTGGGTTTGAATCCCGACCCGGCTATGAAATGTCTCACCTGGGTTTGAATCCCGACCCGGCTATGAAATGTCCAGCCTGGGTTTGAATCCCGACCCCGCTATGAAATGTCTCGCCTGGGTTTGAATCCCGACCCAGCTATGAAATGTCTCACCTGGGTTTGAATCCCGACCCAGCTATGAAATGTCGAGCCTGGGTTTGAATCCCGACCCAGCTATGAAATGTCTAGCCTGGGTTTGAATCCCGACCCAGCTATGAAATGTCTAGCCTGGGTTTGAATCCCGACCCAGCCATGAAATGTCTCGCCTGGGTTTGAATCCAGACCCAGCTATGAAATGTCTCACCTGGGTTTGAATCCCGACCCGGCTATGAAATGTCTAACCTGGGTTTGAATCCCGACCCAGCCATGAAATGTCTAGCCTGGGTTTGAATCCCGACCCAGCTATGAAATGTCTCACCTGGGTTTGAATCCTGACCCGGCTATGAAATGTCTCGCCTGGGTTTGAATCCAGACCCAGCTATGAAATGTCTCACCTGGGTTTGAATCCCGACCCGACTATGAAATGTCTAACCTGGGTTTGAATCCCGACCCAGCCATGAAATGTCTAGCCTGGGTTTGAATCCCGACCCAGCTATGAAATGTCTCACCTGGGTTTGAATCCCGACCCGGCTATGAAATGTCTAGCCATGGTTTGAATCCCGACCCAGCCATGAAATGTCTCGCCTGGGTTTGAATCCCGACCCAGCTATGAAATGTCTCGCCTGGGTTTGAATCCCGACCCGGCTATGAAATGTCTAGCCTGGGTTTGAATCCCGACCCAGCTATGAAATGTCTAGCCTGGGTTTGAATCCCGACCCAGCTATGAAATGTCTAGCCTGGGTTTGAATCCCGACCCAGCTATGAAATGTCTCGCCTGGATTTGAATCCCGACCCGGCTATGAAATGTCTAGCCTGGGTTTGAATCCTGACCCAGCTATGAAATGTCTAGCCTGGATTTGAATCCCGACCCGGCTATGAAATGTCTAGCCTGGGTTTGAATCCCGACCCAGCGATGAAATGTCTAGCCTGGGTTTGAATCCCGACCCAGCTATGAAATGTCTAGCCTGGGTTTGAATCCCGACCCAGCTATGAAATGTCTCGCCTGGGTTTGAATCCCGACCCGGCTATGAAATGTCTAGCCTGGATTTGAATCCCGACCCGGCTATGAAATGTCTCGCCTGGATTTGAATCCCGACCCGGCTATGAAATGTCTCGCCTGGGTTTGAATCCCGACCCCGCTATGAAATGTCTCGCCTGGGTTTGAATCCCGACCCAGCTATGATATGTCTCGCCTGGGTTTGAATCCCGACCCAGCTATGAAATGTCTCGCCTGGGTTTGAATCCCGACCCAGCTATGAAATGTCTCGCCTGGGTTTGAATCCCAACCCAGCTATGAAACGTCTAGCCTGAGTTTCACTCCCGACCCAGCGATGAAATGTCTAGCCTGGGTTTGAATCCCGACCCAGCTATGAAATGTCTCACCTGGGTTTGAATCCCGACCCAGCTATGAAATGTCGAGCCTGGGTTTGAATCCCGACCCAGCTATGAAATGTCTAGCCTGGGTTTGAATCCCGACCCAGCTATGAAATGTCTAGCCTGGGTTTGAATCCCGACCCAGCTATGAAATATCTAGCCTGGGTTTGAATCCCGACCCAGCTATGAAATGTCTAGCCTGGGTTTGAATCCCGACCCAGCCATGAAATGTCTCGCCTGGGTTTGAATCCAGACCCAGCCATGAAATGTCTCGCCTGGGTTTGAATCCCGACCCAGCTATGAAATGTCTAGCCTGGGTTTGAATCCCGACCCAGCCATGAAATGTCTCTCCTGGGTTTGAATCCCGACCCGGCTATGAAATGTCTCGCCTGGGTTTGAATCCAGACCCAGCTATGAAATGTCTCACCTGGGTTTGAATCCCGACCCGGCTATGAAATGTCTAACCTGGGTTTGAATCCCGACCCAGCCATGAAATGTCTAGCCTGGGTTTGAATCCCGACCCAGCTATGAAATGTCTCACCTGGGTTTGAATCCCGACCCGGCTATGAAATGTCTAGCCTGGGTTTGAATCCCGACCCAGCCATGAAATGTCTCGCCTGGGTTTGAATCCCGACCCAGCTATGAAATGTCTCGCCTGGGTTTGAATCCCGACCCGGCTATGAAATGTCTAGCCTGGGTTTGAATCCCGACCCAGCTATGAAATGTCTAGCCTGGGTTTGAATCCCGACCCAGCTATGAAATGTCTAGCCTGGGTTTGAATCCCGACCCAGCTATGAAATGTCTCGCCTGGATTTGAATCCCGACCCGGCTATGAAATGTCTAGCCTGGGTTTGAATCCCGACCCAGCTATGAAATGTCTAGCCTGGATTTGAATCCCGACCCGGCTATGAAATGTCTAGCCTGGGTTTGAATCCCGACCCAGCTATGAAATGTCTAGCCTGGGTTTGAATCCCGACCCAGCTATGAAATGTCTAGCCTGGGTTTGAATCCCGACCCAGCTATGAAATGTCTCGCCTGGGTTTGAAACCCGACCCGGCTATGAAATGTCTAGCCTGGATTTGAATCCCGACCCGGCTATGAAATGTCTCGCCTGGGTTTGAATCCCGACCCAGCTATGATATGTCTCGCCTGGGTTTGAATCCCGACCCAGCTATGAAATGTCTCGCCTGGGTTTGAATCCCGACCCAGCTATGATATGTCTCGCCTGGGTTTGAATCCCGACCCAGCTATGATATGTCTCGCCTGGGTTTGAATCCCGACCCAGCTATGAAATGTCTCGCCTGGGTTTGAATCCCGACCCAGCTATGAAATGTCTCGCCTGGGTTTGAATCCCAACCCAGCGATGAAATGTCTAGCCTGGGTTTGAATCCCGACCCAGCTATGAAATGTCTCGCCTGGGTTTGAATCCCAACCCAGCTATGAAACATCTAGCCTGGGTTTGAATCCCGACCCAGCTATGAAACGTCTAGCCTGGGTTTGAATCCCGACCCAGCGATGAAATGTCTAGCCTGGGTTTGAATCCCGACCCAGTTATGAAATGTCTCGCCTGGGTTTGAATCCCGACCCAGCTATGAAATATCACCCTGGTGTTTCACAGACCACGTGAATCGTCATCGTGTGTGTCGTCAATCCGATGGACATTAAGCTGGGCGTCCTATTTTCTGACATTAGCTGATGGACGTTAAAGATCCCCACGGTGTCTTTCACGAAGAGTGGGTGAGCTATCGCCAGCGCCGTAGCTAAGTTACAAATTTCTGCCCAAACTCCTGCTGGGAAGCCAATGGCAAACCACCCAGTATGACCCTTGCTTGGGAATCCTCTTCGGTGGCACAATCGCACAGTAATGAGTATGGTACATCAAATATAAAATACAAGTTACAACTGAATAGCGAATGTGAAAAAAAACAAACTGAAAAGGAAATTAAAGCCATTTTAAAATGATGGAGCACAGAGATATAGAGATGGGAGGGAGGGGAAGAGATGGAAGGGAGAGTTCCTCAAGGTAGCGTTCTGGGCCCTGTTCTTTTTCTGGTTTTCATCAATGATCTCTCGGACTCTCTGGAAAATCCTCTATTTCTCTTTGCCGACGACTCCACCCTCTGCCGTACCATCTGTCATCCCTCAGACCGGCAAGCAGCAGCTTCTTCGCTCACTGCAGATCTGGATAAAATCACAAACTGGTCCAACACGTGGAACATGTCTTTCAATCCAGACAAATCTCACACTCTCACTATGTCTCTTCGAAAGGACCGTTTACAAAACCCCCCATCCACTTTCTCAACAATCCTCTGGAAGAAGTCTTTTCTTTCAAGCTTCTAGGTCTCACTATCTGCCATGACCTTTCCTGGGAAAGTCACATTTCCAACCTCGCCTCAAAAGCCAGTCGCCGACTGGGAATCCTCCGTCGTGCTAAGTCCTTCCTCGGCCCTCTTGAGCTCCTGACCACTTACAAAGCTTTTGTCCGTAGCCTGATGGAGTACTGCTCTCCCCTCTGGGCTGGTGCTCCTGCCTCCCACCTTTCTCGGCTTCACGCTGTCGAAACCAGGGCATTTAAGATCATCGGCATCTCCCGCAATGAAGCTGAGTCTTTGGGCCTCTCACTCAATCACCGCAGGTTGGTCGGTGGTCTTTCTGTCTTCTACCGACTCCTCTCCAGCCTTGCCCCCCTGCTCTCTCTGCGATTTGTCCCCACCACATTTCCACAGGGCGCTCAAGGTCCGCCAACAACCCCCTTCTGGTAAAACTACCAAAATCACGAATCACTGCTCATCTTCACTCTTTCATTCCTCTTTTTTCCCGCCTTTGGAATAAACTTCCTCGCTCTATTCTTTCCCATTCTTCCCTCCAGGCTTTCAAAACAGCTGTTCACCACCACCTCTTATCTTCCCCCATCCAAATCCTCGATCTTTTCTACCCCCGATCCACCAAGCCACCCAAGCCCACTTCCTTCATTTCTCCTACTTTCCTTCCTGAAAGTCCCTGAAATGTCCATCTTCTCTTCGCCATGTTCCCCATCCCATCCCCATCCCTCTCCCTTCCACAGTTCACCTAATGTGTCTGTTCCCCACTGTTTTGTCCCTTCCACTCCCGCCCCTCTTGTCTCATGCCTCCTTGCTGTGAGTTGTGTGTTAGCTCTCATACGAGCCTCGACCAAGGTATACAAAAAAAAAAAAAAAAAAAAAAAAAAAAAAAAGGGGAGTGGAGGAGAAACTGGGGAATGGAAGGGAGAGACAGGAGAGTGGGGGAGAGACAGGGGAATGGGGGAGAGAGTGATAGGGAGGTAGGGGGGTGAGAGAGTAGAGGAATAGGAGGGAGGATTGGGGAGGAAGAAGTTTCCTTCTGTATCCATCCTGTCCACCTCACCCTACCCCATTGTTTGTCCAATTCTCCCTTTATTTCGTCCTTCAACTCCACTGTTGGTGTCCCCCCCCCTACCCTCACCACTATTCCTTTTGTCTTGTTGTGTCCTGATCCGTTTAGTGTTCTAGCTCTTCCACGGGCCTTGACTCATAGGTTGGCAACCATTGTACAACCTTCATGGGCCAAATGGTCTCTTTATGCATTGAATTTCTTTGGAAGAGAAGTCATCGATTATATATTACGAAATGTGGTGTCTATCTGTGTATTTGTCTGTCTCCCCTTTATGGCGGCCGCTTCCTTCGCTGCATTTGAAAAGCTCAACATTCACAAATGACAGAACAGGCTTGAGTAATGTCGATGACAAATTTTATTTCGCAACCAGGATATTTTGTCCTCTTTTGAAATAAATCCAACCTCCGCTGCCCTTTGTTGCACCACCATTTTGCGGTGGGTGGTATAAGCACTCAGAGCTTTGGTTCTGAGCGAAACCAAGAGTGCAACACAATTGACCTTTTTAAAGTCCAAGAAATATTATATAAATTGATAGATTAACTTAAACTTTTCTCATCACTGGGGATGGATACTTTTGCTCACTTTTCCCATCACTTGGGATTGGTACTCTTCCAAGTATCTTCTTACAATAATTCACCGTCTGTCCGTCTGTCTGTTCCCAGGTACCACCAAAACGGCTGAACCGATCGCAAACATTTTTTGGGTGTGTAATCCTGGGACCCCTTGGAGTAGAATAGGCATAAAGTTAACATGACCCCCTTAACAGCTCCCGTTCGGGAGCGGGTGCTTCGAGTAAATATAATCTGAACTGATGTACCATACGCTTTACAGAGAGTTGATGATACTGAAACTGCTTATTGACAAGGGTTCGACTGGATGGCTTGCCATTGTATTCCCAGAATTTTTTGTTTGTGCTCTATGCTTTTAAATGCTGAGCATCAAGAAAGGAAATAGCATGTGCTACTGATAAAGTCTTTCCTATTACTCAGCCAGCATTTGAACCACCAACCTTCCAGACTCAGAGCAGATGCTCAAAACCATTATTCCCCCTGGTATGGTATGTATATGCACAAGTTGGTTGGATGTGGTATAACTGGGTAGACTGTGGACATACCCACACACTACACACCTCTGATACAAATGGCAAAATCGGGATGGTGCAAGCAACTGGACAAGGTGAGCAACAAACCCTATTCGTTCCCCAACACCACACCCACACATGCACAATAGCTTACAGAAACTCCACCAATCATGTAACCCACACATCACCACATCCAACCCGGACACGAAACCAGCCATGTTCGTGCCCCGGAAAACACAAAAACAACAACAAGCACACTCACCCACACACATACAACACCAGACCATGTATAAGTAATAAAAATAGCAGAGCAGACTTACCCGAACACCAACAGCAGGGTTGAGGGACAAAATAGTGGAAGACTTGGAGAAATAATGGATATGGGGAAGAATGAGGACTTGGGGAGGACACAGGGGTGAGAGGAAGGGAAGGCAGACGTGCGGTGGAGCGTTAATTATGATTCGTACTGTTTTATCAAAATGCTTCTGCATAGAATAAGAGTGAAGATGGAAACAAAATAATGTCTGAAATCCATTTTCTACTGGTCATACTATAAATACGGCTTGGAGACAAACACTGCCGGACATGTCTGGAGACAAAACCTGCCGGATGCATCCGGAGCCAAGCCATCTGGACACAAATACTGCAAGGACACATCCAAAAAACTCCCGTCCGGAGAAAAACTCCCATCCGAAGACGAACACCAACCAGTCTGAACATGTCCGGAGACAAACTCCTATCCAGACACATCCAGAGACAAAGTCCTGTCCAGAGAGAAACTCCTGGCCAGACATAAATACCACCCGGACATGTCTTGAGCCAAGTTGTTCAGAAACAAACACCGCCCAGACACATCCAGAGACAAAAACTGCCCGGACATGTCCAGATACAAACACTACCGGACATGTCCAGAAACAAACTCCCATCCAGACATAAATACCGCCCAGACATGTTCTGAGACAAACACTACCCAGACGCTTCCAGAGCCAAGCTGTCCAGAGACAAACTCCCATCCGGACACGTCTGGAGAATAACTCCCGTCTGGAGACAAACACCGCCTGGAAGTGTCCAGAGACAAACACCGCCCAGAGGCGTCCAGAGACAAACACCACTTGGACATGCCCAGAGACAAGCTCTCATCCAGAGACAAAATCCTGTCCGGACATAAATACCACCTGGACACATCCAGAGCCAAGCTTTCCAGAGACAAACAGTGCCTGGAGGTGTCCAGATACAAACATCACCCGGACACGTCCAGAGACAAACTCAAATCTGGACATAAACACCAACCGGAAATTAATGTCCAGAACCAAACTACCATCCGGACACGTCCAGAGTTAAATACCATCCGGACACGTCCAGAGACAAACCCCACCTCGACATAACCACTGTCCGGATCTATTCAGAGACAGAGACAGACAGAGAGAGAAAGAGAGGGGCATGTGAGAGTGAGAGAGGTATGGGAGGAGGGTGCTGCAATGAGGGTGGAAAGCAAGGATGGGACAAAAAGAGAGAGGGGTGGGGGTTGGGTAGTTAGCAGAGAGAATATGTTATGCTTTCTTAACAACACACACACACACACACACACACACACACACACACACACACACACACACACACACACACACACACACACACACACACACACACACACACACGTGCTTGGCCGCAATATCTGCAATTTTTCGGAAATCGGCAGGGTGGAGTCAGTCTGATTACCCGCTTCCTTTTTTGAAGCCCCCCCCTTTTTTTGTTCTTTGTTATTTTGTCAAATATCCGAAGAAAACAAGAAGCGAATACTTCGATATCGCGCGGCTGGGGGCAGTAAAAGTCTCGGTTAAGGATGATGAAACAATTTTGCAGTTATGGAATGTAAATGTAGACACGGTAAATTAGCACGCATGATGGGAAGAGTTGTGACGTTGGACAAATTTCTATTTATAGCCCTCAGATCAAAGGGACGTACACGGCCATAAGTGTGACAGAAGACACAGGACAGAATAGCCAATTATATAACAGTGCGATGTCGCCGCGCTGTAAAAAATAATCACACCCGTGAATGAAGGAAACTTGCAGTGAAACTGCTGCACCACTTAAAAAGTAGCCCCGTGGAGAACTGATGGTTACTTACCCAACAGGCTATACAATAAACCCCAAACTAAGCAATAACACAAAAAAAATAAACAATAACACAAGAAAAACTAAACAATAACACAAGAAAAACTAAGCAATAACACAAAAAAACTAAACAATAACAGAAGAAACACTAAACAACAACAAACTAAACAAATGAAACACGTTGGTTGTGTTTTCACATTTTCTTGTGTATATATGGAGTAGGAGGGAACATAGCCTTGCTTACTTAAACTAAATTGTTGCATCAGCTTAGTTGTAAGATTCGTTATTATCTCCACCACTGAAGGTGAAGGAGGTTATGTTTTCACCCATTTCTGTCTGTCTGTCTGTTTGTTTGTTTGACTGTATACGGGATATCTCAAAAAGTTTAGGACGGATCCGGATGAAATTTTGTGAACTGGTTCAGTGTGAGACAAGGACGAACTGATTAGATTTTGGTGAAGGTACAGCTCCAGATGCAAGTTTTAGAATTTTTAATGTGATTCTTCACCATTGAGAGATTGGGCCAAAAATGATGTATAGCACGATATCTCAAAGAGTTGTGGATGGATCGGATGAAACTTGGTGGATATTTTGGGGGTGTGACAAGAAATAGTTGATTCAATTATGGTGAAGATCTGGATCCGGATCTGATAATTTTTTAAGTGATTCTTCACCTTTGAGAGCTCGGGCCAAAAACGATATATAGCACGATATCTCAAAAAGTAGTGGACTGATTCGGATGAAACTTGGTGGACAGGTTGGGTGTGTGGCAAGGAAGAATTGTTTTGATTTTGGTGAAGATCTGAATCTGGATCTGGATACGAGAATTATTTGCTTTTTAAAATGATTCTTCACCATTGAGAGACAGGGCCAAAAACGACATAGTACTGTATAGCAAGATATTTCAAAAATGTATTGGGCCCGATATGTTCTCGTGGTTCAGGCATTACGTGACGGAGGTATGCGCTCCACCGAGCGCTCCTTCAAGTTTCTTCACATTATCAGATTTCAAAACAGATTTTGACACTTCTTTAGTCCAGACGATATCCGATCCTCAAAACCGAAATAATATTTCAATGATGTACTTTAACGAGTCCATGAGAGTAGATCGTGGAAAGTCAGGTCAGGTCAGGTATGGGAGCATGTGCCAGAACAGCACGTCGCTGCGTCCACTTTCCGCCGGTACTCCAGGGGCCTCCGTCTGGCCATCCCCCAGGCAGATGCCAGGCCCATCCCCATCTCCTTGAGATGATGGTCAACCTGTTGCAACCATGAGGCACGTGGTATACCCACTGGCCTCCTCCACTCATGAGACTCCCTCGCTGAGAGAATCTGGTGAGCAGGATCAGAGTCAGGAAAACGAGCCACATGTCCATACAGCCGCAACTGACGCTCACGGACTATGCAGGTAACAAATCTCATTCGAGTCTCTCTCAGCAACCGCTCGTTGGACACAAAATCCGACCAGCGATAGCCAAGGATTCTCCGAAGAGACCTGGTACCAAAGGAATTAAGTCTCCGTCTCAGATCCTTGGTCAGAGTCCAAGTCTCGCACCCATAGAGCAAGACTGGAAGTACCAAGGACCTGAAGACTCGGACTTTCGTCCTCCCGCACAGGTACCGGCAGCGCCACACCCCATGATCCAGTGAATCCATGACTCCCCAGGCCCGACCCAGACATCTATTGACCTCTGACTCGCAGCCAGCAGAGACATGAATATCACTGCCAAGGTAAGTGAATCTCTCCACGACCTCAACATCCTCACCACAAACAGACACAGACAGGACAGCAGCATCCAAGATGTCACCGAAAACCTGGATCTTAGTTTTGACCCAAGAAACCCGTAATCCCAACGGCTCCGACTCCTCATTCAGCACCTCGAGGGCCCCCAAGAGGATGTCTAAAGTCTCCGCAAAGATGACTGCATCATCTGCAAAGTCAAGGTCCGAGATCTTGACATTCCCAAATGACGCACCGCAACTTGATCTCTCCGACATCCTCCCTAGAATCCAGTCCATACAAGTGCTGAAAAGTGTGGGGGCAAGTACACATCCATGACGAACTCCAGTAACAACTGGAAATAAGTCAGAGATGGTACCACCACACTTCACAGCACTCTCAGTACCAGAGTAGAGTTCAGACATCAGATCGATCAGTTTTGGTGGCACCCCACGAAGACCAAGAATCCTCCAGAGGACATCCCGATTCACTGAATCGAACGCTTTGCAGAGATCAACATAGGCTGCAAGCAGCCCCTGCTGAAACTCTCGTCTGCGTTCGGTGAGGACACGAAGTGCAAGGATACGGTCAATCGTTGACCTCTTTGGTGTAAAGCCTGACTGCTCTGGACGCTGGTGCTCAAGCAGATGGTGGCGAACCCTATCGAGAATTATCCGAGCAAAGACCTTGCCCGGCACTGAGAGCAGCGTCACCCCTCGGTAGTTGTTGCAGTCTTGGCGATCACCCTTCCCTTTCCAGAGAGGGACAACAAGGCCCCTCTTCCAGTCAGTTGGGATGATGCCTGTGTTCCAGGCAGAGCACAAAACTGCATGCAACGACACGAGTGCAGCATTTCCACCAGCCTTGAGAAGTTCGGCATGGATGCCACAGATCCCTGGAGCTTTGCCCCGTTTCAACTGGTTCACCGCAGCCCATGTTTCCACAAGCGTAGGTGGACCACAGTTGATTCGAGGGTCAGCAACAGGGATTGTAACACCCTTGACGTCCAACTCGACAGTTGGGGGATCAGCCTGGTACAACCGCTCAAAGTAACCGGCCCAGCGGGCCTTCACTTCAGACTCCTCTGTCAAGAGCCTACCACTCTCTGCTCGAACTGTAGTGCTCCGAAGGATGGGCTTGGATGAACGTAATGCGCGAATTCCCCTGTAAGCGGGACGAGAATCACCTGTCCACAGGTGATGCTCTACCCCCTCACAGATTCCTCGCACATAGGCCTCCTTGTCCACCCTCAGTGCACGTACAGTTTTACGCCTCAGCTCCCTGAACAGCTCAGCTCTGCCATTCAGCCTGGCCCTGCGACTCTGGTCAATGGTATCCAGTGTCCCTTGAGAGACAAAATTCTTCTTTGCTCTGCAGTGAACTCCAAGGCATCCACCGGCAACATCAAGGACGGTGGTCTTGAAGGCGCTCCACAACTCTTCAGGACCCCCCAAAGCACCCAGACCCCCCAAGTGTCCACTCAGCCTGTTCGCAAACTCCTCAGCTACTCTCTCATCCCTGAGCTTGGCAACATCCAGCCTCGGCTGGGATGGTACCATTCTCCAGGATTTAAGGTGCAGCTTTAGAGTTGCTACAACAAGCCTGTGGTCAGTATTGAGGAACTGAGCACTCCGGTAGACCCTGCAGTTCTGGATCATCCTCCAACGACCGTCAATGAGGACATGGTCAATCTCCTTTGCCACACCGCCAGCGTTGGAATACCAAGTCCAGCGATGAGCTTGTGGGCGCTGAAATCATGAACCAGCCACCCTAAGTCCATGACTTCTTGCAAAGTCAAGGAACTTAGTGCCATTCTGGTTCATAGTTCCTGACCCATGAGGACCAACACACACCTCATAACCATCCCCAACAGTTCCAGTCGATGCATTGAAATCCCCCAAGACTAGAAGTGTATCTCGTCTGGGGCATTGATCAACCACAGACTCTAGTGTGGCGTAGAATGCATCCTTCACGGTGAGATCACTCGCCTCAGTCGGAGCATAAACAGAGACCAGGGAAATGACACCTAAGGAGTGACGAATCCTTAATCTCATAATACGCTCGTTGACCGGTGTTACCTCAATTATCATTGGGGTCAGCTTATTGGACACAGCTACAGCAACTCCTTGGGTATGGTAACCATCAGAGCGACCAGACCAATAGTAGGTGTAACCACCCACCATTATCTCGCCGCAATCCGGTCTCCGAACCTCAGAGAGTGCTGCAATCCCGATGTCCAAACGCTTGAGCTCAGATGATAACAGAGACAGGTGATCATCCTCTCTTAGGGATAGGACATTCCAGGCACCCACCCGAAGGGACCGCCTCAGGTTAACCCAAGGAGACCGCCGTCTGGTGGACGGCACCGTCTGGTGGAAAGTTGTATCCTATTATGCATGAAATCGTTCTGAGCTCCTAATTTTCACACTATAGTACTTACAAAAGCGATGTACACAACAAGTCATAGCTATGATGAAAAGGCATTCGATAATACGAGTGAGGAAAGTATAAAAAAATCATTTTCTACCGGTTATATTCTTTATCGTGAAGAAATCATTGCAGCCTGTTCCATGTCAAGGTGAGGTTGAGCAGGCCAAAAAACATGGCCGCTTCAGACTCCCGTGAGGTAACCTGTGAAACGCCTTCAGACCCCAAAGAGCGAGGTGGTTGAGGATGCGCCTGATCTAGGATATAATTAAATAATGCCGTTAATTATCTTCAAAATGTGTGTTTTAATGAACCCAAACACCCAATTTTCATCATGCACTTCCTTGGAGTTCCCTTCGTATGCATGCAAAATTCCAGACTGCTATGTTTTATGTTTTTGAGTTATGGAGGAGACACACACACTGCCTTATATTAGTACATACTAGTACCTGCCCGTTAATATATATATATATATATATATATATATATATATATATATATATATATATATACATATATATACATATATATGTATATATATATGAAATATTCAAACCGTGACCATGAAAACAATTAGCGCCAACGTATTTTGCCTTTTCGCAATGTCATCTCAAGGAAAAACACAAAGAAAAGAGAAGGGATAAAAAAAAACGTTCGTGCAAAAAAAAAAAAAAATTACTTCCTGCTTCGGATCATACCAGCTCACTCTGATGTTACCGAAATTTATGCACCGTCTAATATGAAAACGATCATAACTTGCAGCATTGTGTTTATCTATAAATGCGCATAAGAAATCGAGAAATTATTAGAATACACGAAGTCATCACTATCCGGAAGTCCATACGTTGTAACCCGTAATGGGGAACGCGGCTGAGCTTCCCTTCCCACATCGGCCACGCCCACACAGCAACGTGTCCTGTCATTGGTTGGTAAATAAATGGCCATAACTTGGGAACCACTTGTCCGATTAATATCAAACCTTGAAAAGGCACAACCTCAGGGCCCCAGCAATATACCTGGCAAGTTTCAATTAGATCAGACCAGTGGTTGTGGAGAAACGGCGGTCACAGACACACACGCACACACACATTGCTGGAATTATAGATGAAAGTTTGTTTGTTGGTGTGTTTGTGTATCAACAACACAAATTTAATCATCATAGTGTTAACACATGCGCCTTATTAAAAAGATTGCTTCATAACATAACACTTATAAAGGTTTATGATAACACTTCCATGTTCAGGCTTCGAGCTTTGAGCGAGTGTGTTGTTATGCACTACCTGGGATTTCCCCGACACCGATCGAGTAATATTGCGAAGATCGCATGTTGAGGTTGTCGTGATTTGCTGTTTGTAAAAAATAAAAGTAATAAAGTTAAAAGAAGGGAAAACAGTCCAAGCGCATTTTACAACACCCAAGATTGGTCATTCATCTGAACCCACAAGGCAAACAGTCCCGAATTTGTCATGCATGATATATTGAAATACATATTCCATTGAAATTTCCTGGCAACAACGGGTACTTCAGCTAATATATATATATGTATGTATGTATGTATGTATGTATGTATGTATGTATGTATGTATGTATGTACATCACCCACCATCGCGACAGACTGTATTTTTCTGCCTTGTAAATGTAGACATTTTTGGAAGCCCATTTCATGTCGTTTCAATCGTTCAATGAGAGTGAAATGGAACCTTGAATTTCACATCCATGGAACTCATCATCCCAAGTGATGCTTATCTTCTCTCGATCCATGGAGTCAGGAATGTGATGTGTTGATTCGTTGAAGGTCACCTTCAGAACTGTGAGCAAACCAAGCACACTTGGTCTGTAATGTGCTTTTTAATCGATTTTAGCTCACTTGATGTCTGGTGTGTGTGTGTGTGTGTGTGTGTGTGTGTGTGTGTGTGTGTGTGTGTGTGTGTGTGTGTGTGTGTGTGTGTGTGTGTGTGTGTGTGTGTGTGTGTGTGTGTTGTTATGTTATGTTATGAAAGAGTTATTGTTTTGTTTCTTGGAATCTTAATCCCTGCTGCAGGGTGCAATCCATGATACCCATGAACAACGTCTCAAACAATCTTCAAATATTTGATTCTTGGAGATTGTCGTGTTTATTTTTTGCATAATCAAAATTAATGCTGAAAGCTTTAGTTTCCACAGAATCCAAGTGGGTCAGATGTGATTCTGGGACTCAAGGCCATTGGGGGGACATTGTGTTTCTCGAAGCTACAGACATAGGTCTTGTAGTATTTAAACATATATGATTTTTCAAGGAATGACTTGAAGCGACTGAGGATGTCCAGTCTTGCAGCTGGCACCAGTCTGCCTCAGAGAGGTCATAGCTGATGGTGAGGCATAGAAGTTCAAATGACTGCACCTGTTCCATTGGCTGACCATGGAAATAGACAGGTGGGTTATTTTGACCATCCTTCCGGAGCGTTAGGGTGAGACGGTAAGATTTGATGGGATTCAAAGGCATACAATTGATCAGACGAGCATCAAATCAATTTCAGTTCAGCAGAGAGTGACACAGCTGTTTTCTGCCTGTCAGTGCAATGGGATACCATAGGACAGAGTATGGGGTCGTCTACATAAAGGAAGAGAGGATTTTCCATTCAAAGTATGGAAAAGGTCCTTGTTGTCGGTGAAAAAGAAGAAGAATGGGCCCAAGACACTGCCATGGATCGTTTCAGCTTCAGAGAGAGAGAGAGAGAGAGAGAGTAGAGGATGCCTTCTTTACCTAATAAGGAATAACCCTCTTCCTATTCCGACAGTGTATACTAATTTCAATGTGCGGGTAAGACACTGTGCTACAAGGTGAACAGCCATCTTTGGAGGGGATATGTATGGTCACCCCAAGCTAGGTTATAAACCCCACAGTACTTTTATTATTTTCGTCCATTGTCCTGATGCTCATAGAGGGGTTCATACATCAATCAAATGCAGGACAAAGACACTGTATAGTGTACTTCAATGGGAATTACAATGGGACATTAGTAGACAATAAACAAATGCACACACGACGCTGGATTTCAACCTTGAGTACCTGCATCATGAGGCACCGGATCAGATGGGAATGCAAAACAGGTCACACCATGCGGTAGGTCAATGAGTGCTGGTGAAGTGGCCAAATGCCAATTTCCTACTGTACTTGACGTCTGCTTTGGCAGCACCCAGACATGTATTTGTGGACACGTCCTCGATGTATTCTGAGTTATGTAACACTTAACAATTGTCGTGGAGAATGGAGACCCAGATGCCCTGCAGGGTGGACGGGAAGATTGAGAATCTCAATAAGGAAAGCCACGTCTTCAATTAAATCTCTCAACCTCTTTCATTCTCTGAAACATTTCCACAAGGTTCACAAGTCATCTATTTTTTCCCCCCATATTTAAATCTCTCCACATAACTCACTGTGTCGAGATTTGATAATTCCAAACAAGTCTTACCTTTGTGCAGCAGTTCTCTGGTTTGATTAATATTTTATGTTTGTGCCCCCAGTGGTGGTTAAAGCGTCACTCAAGTTTCAAATAGGAAGGCTTACTGTAGAATTACACAAGAAGCATAAATAAAAGATCTGAAGTTCTCTTTCTGCGGTTCCTTTTGTTATGTTGGGTCCTGATCTGTTCTGTGTTCTAGTTTCTACATGAGCCTCAACTCTGTATACAAAAAAAACAAAATGTTGGACAGGCCATCCACTCCCTGTATGTGCTGAGACTGCATGTTCAAGTGTAACAACCATGGTTTGGAACTACTGGTTTATTTTATTCATTTGGTCCGATCTTCCTACGACTGATCTTTGTTTTCTTGGGCATACCGTTTGATCAATAATTTTATTACCAAGTAACAGGTTGGGTCACCCGATCAAGATCGGGTTATTTAGACTACAGAAAACCATCAAGAATATTGATGTTTAAAGCTGCAGTAAAAATTTACCTAGGAGTGCAACACGGCAATGATGGGCCAAATGGCCTCATTTTCTTGTTTGAGGTCGTCCAGGACTGTGCGATGAGTCACTTCATTATTTCTTGTTTAACACCAATTTGACGAAGAATTGCAATTTTTAGGCAGTGAAGCCGCTTCACGATTTCACCACTGTGTTTCCATCCGTCCATCAAAAATTAAAAATAAGAACCTTTCGAACATAGTGTCGATGAAAAATGGATCCTTTTAACCCTTCAGTCCACTGAAACCCCTTCAACCTCAGAAGACACTTGAAGACCCACCATACCCTTAAGACCCCGAAAGACCCTAAAGACACCAAACACTCCTAAAAACCCAGAGGACCCAAAACACCCTGAGGACTCAGGAAACCCAAAACACCCAGATGACCCAAACATCGCAGAAGACGCAAAAGACTTTAAGAACCCAAAAGACCCAGATGATCCAAAAGTCCCTGAAGTCCCAAAAGACCCAGAAAACCCAAAAGACTCAGAGGACCCAAAAGTTCCAGAAGACACAGAGGACCCAAAAGACCCAGAGGAAGCAAAATACCCAGATGACCCAAAAAGACTCTGAAGACCCAGACGAGCCAAAAGACCCCTAAAGCCCTGTTGAGTGTAGATCCTTACACTTGACGATAAATTTATTCGGTGTGTGTGTGTGTGTGTGTGTGTGTGTGTGTGTGTGTGTGTGTGTGTGTGTGTGTGTGTGTGTGTGTGTGTGTGTGTGTGTGTGTGTGTGTGTGTGTGTGTGTGTGTGTGTGTGTGTGTGTGTGTGTGTCAGTGTGTCAGTGTGTCAGTGTGTCAGTGTGTCAGTGTGTCAGTGTGTCCCCTCCATAACTCCAAAACTATAAAAACCGAGCAGCCTGAAACTCTGCATGCATACTAGGAAAACTCTAAGGAAGTGCAGGAGTGAAAATTGGGTGTTTGGGTTAATTAAAACACCCCTTTTGAAGATAATTAACGGCCTTATTTAATTATATCCTTTATCAGGCGATCATCGGCCACCTCGCTCTCAATGGGTTCTTTCGTCATTTCCTGTGTGACCTCACTGGTGTCTGAAGCCGCTATGTTTTTTGGCCTGCTCAACCATGCCTCGACTTGGAACAGGCTGCAATGATTTCTTTATGATAAAGTTTTTTTTTCACTTTCCTCACTTATTATCGAATGCTTGTTCATCAAAGCTACGAATCACTGGGTACATTGCAATGCTTATAAATGCCCAGAGACGCCAGCGTTTGCGACTTTATTTCATTTCCGACCATGTGATAACTTGGAGAATTTATTCAACTCAACCGAATTACAAAATGTAAGCTCCAGATTTAAACCCAGTAGCAGTTCCGACGCAAAAAAAAGTATTCATTTTTCGAATTCGGACATTCCTTGGTCCTCTTCTCTTCACTGCTTCCGTCTTCTCTCTCCATTCCCTCTCTCCTCTCCCCTCCCTCCATCCTCTCTCTCCTCTCCCTCGAGCCTCTCTCTCCACCCTCGTTCCCTCCCCTCTCTTAACTCCCTCGTTCCCTTAATATCCACGTCAGTGAAGCGACGGGGTGTATTTGTGAGTATATGTATATATATATATATATATATATATATATATATATATATATATATATATATATATATATATATATATATATATATATATATATATATATATATATACACACTAGCAAATAACACCCATCGCTTCGTGGACAGGAACACTGAGATGGGGGAAAAAGTGGGAGGAGATCGAGATGGGTGGGGGGGGAGGGAGGAGATAGAGGAGGAAAGAGAGAGGAGGGAGGGGGAAAGAGAGAGGAGTGAGGAAAAAGACTGAGGAGGGAGGGAGAGTGAGGAGGGAGGGAGAGTGAGGAGGGAGGGAGAGTGAGGATGGAGGGAGAGTGAGGAGGGAGGAGGAGAGTGAGAAAGGGGGGAGAGTGAGGAGGGAGGGTAGAGTGAGGAAACGGGATTCCTTGGAGTTGAGAGGAAGGGAAGGCAGTGGGAGTTGAGAGGAAGGGAAGGCAGCGGGAGTTGAGAGGAAGGGAAGGCAGACGGGTGGTGGAGCGATGATTAGGATTCATACTGTCTCATCAAAATGATTCCGCATAGAATAACAGTGAAGATGTCAACAAAATAATGACTGAAATCTATTTTCTACTGGTTATATTATAAATACCACCACAAACAAACACCGCTCGGACACGTCTAGAGACAGACTGCTGTCCGGACATAAAGACAACCGAGACACGTCTCGAGACAAACTCCTGCCAGGACATAAAGACCGTCCAAACACTGCACCTGGCCTCCAAAGCCAGTCGCTGACTGGGAATCCTCCATCGTGCAAAGTTCTTCCTTGGTCCACCTGAGCTGACCACATACAAAGCTTTCGTCCGCATACTGATAGAGTACTGCTCTCCCCTCTGGACTGGTGCTCCTGCCTCTCGCCTTTCTCAGCTTCATGCTGTGGAAACCAAGGCATTTGGGATCATTGGTATCTCCCTTGGTGAGGATGAGATGAGGGCCTCTCACTCTCTCACAGTAGGCATGTCAGTGGTCTTTCTGTCTTCTACCATCTCCTCTCTGGTCTAGCCCCCCCCTGCTCTGTCTCTGATATGTCCCCCCCCCCAACCCCATAATTCCGCAGGGTGCTCAAAGTCCGCCAGCAACCCTCTTCTGGTAAAACTACCAAAATCATGAATCACTGCTCACCTTCACTCTTTCATTTCTCTTTTTCCCCACCTTTGGAATAAACTCCCACACTCTCTTCAATCCCATTCTTCCCTCCAGGGCTTCAAAACAGCCATTCCCCATCACCTCTTATCTTCCCCTTTCCAAAACCTCGATCTTTTCTTCCCCCGTTAATCCGCCCCAACCCACCTCCTTCAAATTCGCTACTTTCCTTCCTGAAAGTCCCTGTAATGTCCATCTTGTATACCCCGTGTTCCCCAACCCATCCCTCTCCCTTCCACAGATCTCCTAATGTCTCTGTTCTCCATTGTTTTTGTCCTCTCTCCCACCCCTCTTGTCTCATGCCCCCCTTGCTGTGCGTTGTGTGTTAGCTCTCATAAGAGCCTCGACAATGTATACAAAAAAAAAATACACGTCCTGAGACGAACTCCTGTCCAGACAGAAACACTGCCCAGACACATTCTGAGACAAACACCTCCCAGACACGTCCGGAGCCAAGCTGTCCGGCGGCAAACACCACTCGGACACGTCCAGAGACAAACTCCCATCCGGACATAAACACTGCCCAGACACAAACTTCTGTCCAGACATAAACACTGCACAGACACGTCTGGAGACAAACTCCCATCTGGACACGTCCGGAGACAAACTCCCAACTGAGCACGTCTGGAGAAAAACCCCGCCCGGACATAACCACCATCCGGACATATATGGAGATAACCACCATCCAGACATAATGACTGTCCCGATACTTCAAGAGGCAGAGAAACAGAGAGAGAGAGAGAGAGAGAGAGAGAGAGAGAGAGAGAGAGAGAGAGAGAGAGAGAGAGACAGAGACAGAGACAGAGACAGAGGTGAGGTGAGGGGTAGAGGTAGGGGAGTTATCAGAGAGAATATATTAAGGTTTGTGAACAACACACACGCTTGGCCAATATCGGCAATTTTTGGGGATTTGGTAGGTTGGAATCAGTGTGATTACTGATGACAGTAAGTATTGTATACAACCCAGAAACCTTGAGTAACTTTCACCGAAAAACAACGTTAAATTTATGAAGACGTTTCAGTAAGATGTTCACAAACATTTTTCTTTATATACTCGTGCGTGTGACGGGTGGAAAAAAATTTGGCTCGGTAATTTAGAAAATATGTTAATACGGCAAACGGCTCAGAAATCGGGCGTTATCAAATATATTTTGCTTTCAAACTCACAAAGAAAAACATTTAACCTTTGTGAAGCAAATCCGATAACCAAATGCTTTATAAACAAAGGTGAGGACAAAGGAAAACCTGAAAGAACCTCAATAAGACACGGGATGAAACTTTGTCTCCACAGCACCCGTAACAGCATGGTGTGTCCACACACCCGCTGAGAGTGCGCACAGATCCAAATCTACCCATATGTACCACGTCCGTGTGTGCTGTGTACGTACCTCTACCCTGTAGTACCTGTCGACTGTACATCCCGATCATGACACGAACTGCACTGTTCAGCTCCGTAAGTGGCTTAAGCACTCTATCAAGCACCCCAACGGAACGCCTGGCTTGGCAAGCGATTACTAATTGCCCTCAATACAACTATGCACCTGGAAACGCTCATGCAATGTCCAAATTGGACAAAACAACTTTTTAGGGGAGTCGGAACTGCTGATACTTTCAAATCTGGAGTTTACATTTTGGCATTCTGCTTAGTTTAAGAGATTCTCTCGGTTATTCATATGCACAATTGAAATAAAGTCACGAAATGCTGGTGTCTCCAGGTGTTTATAAGCATTGCAATATACCCAGCGATTCACAGCTCTTGTGAACAGGCATTCAATAATATGAGTGAGGAAAGTGAAAATAAAAGACCTTATCGTTAACAAATCGTTGCAGCCTGTTCCAAGTCAAGGCAAGGTTGAGCAGGCAAAAAGCATCACAGCTTCAGACCCCATTGAGGTTATCCAGGAAGCACCTTAAGACCCCAGACAGTGAGGTGGACAAGGATCGCCTGATGAAGGATATAATTAAATAAGGCCGTTGATTATCTTCAAAAGGGGTGTTTTAATTAACCCAAACGCACAATTTTCACTCATGCGCTTCTTCTGAGTTTTCTTAGTATGCAGGCAAACGTTCAGGCTGCTACGTTTTATAGTTTTGGAGTTATGAAGGAGACACACACACACACACACACACACACACATTGCTTTTATTAGTATACAGTAGATAAGGAAACATGTGGAGTGTGATGAGCACTCCGTTTATCCCCATTGGACACAGTCCTACACCAAAGCGTCACCTCCAACAAAGAGGCCTCGGCCCGGTGACTCTGTCATACAGACAAAGATTATATGTGAGAAAGCGGCTTGGCGCCATATTTTGGACACGTCAACATGTGCAGGACGAAGCGCCTCGATTCCATGTTCCACAAAGACCATCTCTGGGCCAAGCTAAGTGCCAGAATAAAGGGAGGATTTATTTTTATTCATTTCCCCTTGTCTATATTTAAGTCTGTGTGTAGAGGCGTCTCATCTTTAGGATTTATTTACTTCACATTATTATCATTACCTTTTGAATTACCCTTGTAAATATTTATATTGTCATTAAATTCCGTGGTTATTTTAAGTTGATGTGTCCATGTATTTGTCATGGGGTTCGAGTATAAACCACCCTGTACTGTGCTCCACCTTGTCTCCGTCTCTCCGCCATTGCGCCCTGCCCTCCCGCATGCGCTATAATCTCTGAGGATCAACGTGTCTGCCTCTGAAGTAAAACCGCTTGGCTATCCGAGCTGGCGGTGTTACCCGCCCAACAACACAAATTGGGTCGAGGGTTTAACCTTAACCAACAGTACCGCGGCAACATATATATATATATATATATATATATATATATATATATATATATATATATATATATAAAATATATATATATATAAAATATATATATATTTATTTAAGCCTGGTGTTGGCTTAGTGGTTAGGGTGGCGGCTTGGGATCCCAGGGTCCTGAGTTCAAGCACCGTTGGCTGCTGAATTAACACCAGGGGGTTGACTCAGCCTGTCATCCTTCCGAGGTCGGCGAAATGAGTGCCAGTATACTGGTCCCGGTGTATGCCCCGGTTAGAATAGGTGTACCATATCCCTGTGTGTCGTAAGAGGCGTCCAGGGTTGGCGTCAGGAAGGGCATCCGGCCATAAAACATTGCCTCAAGAAAAAGCCAAACCCCTGCATAGCAGGGAAAAATGGCTGTAAAAACGGTCATTATATATATATATATCTTCTTCTTCTTCTTTCGGCTGCTCCCGTGAGGGGTCGCCACAGCGGATCATCCGTATGATCCGCATAGTGATTTGGCACATGTTTTACGCCGGATGCCCTTCCTGACGCAACCCTGGTCGCCTCTTACGACACAGGGATATGGTACACCTATTTTAACCGGGGTATACACCGGCCCAGTATACTGGTACTCATTTCGCCGACCTCGGAAGGATGACAGGCTGAGTCAACCCCCTGGTGTATTAATTCAGTGGCTCAACGGGGCTTGAACTCAGGACCTCTTGGATCCCAAGCCGCTGCCCTAACCACTGCGCCAACACCAGGCTATATATATATATATATATATATATATATATATATATATATATATATATATATATATATATATATATATATATATATATATATATATATATATATATATATATATATATATATATATATATATATATATATATATATATATATATATATATATATCAAAACATATGGAGGGTGACGAGCACTCTGCCGATCCCCATAGCACACAGTCCTACACCAAAGCATCACCCACAACACAGAGGCCTCAGCCCGGTGACTGTCATCCAGACAAACATTATATGGTCAAAACATATACATATATATATATATATATATATATATATATATATATATATATATATATATATATATATATATTGTTAAGGATTCGGCGGTGGCGGGATTCGGACGAGTGTGTCAAACACTGTCCGTAACCAGTTTGGGTTTTCGCACCCTACTCTCGACAGCCAAATATTACAGATTCGGCGCCACCCTAACAACCGCCGTCTCCGGGGTTATAACGCCGGCTGGTTCGGCACAGGCCTCGGGTTACGCGTCTCAAATCACGATACCAAAATACACCTGTACCTTGCCAGCGGGGGAATAGACCCCGGTTACAGACTGGTTTTGTCAGAGACCGAGCAGAGTCTACCAGTCTGTAACCATTTTGGTTTTTATATCCAAATCGAGTGGATCGTTCCTTGACGCGGCACAAATTAATTCAAAGTGGCAACTTCATACGAATCAGCCAGATGTATTGGGGATTTCGGGGAACGCGACACAAGCAAAGCATTCACGACAATGTTATAATTAATCTATAACCCGTTCTTAACGAGGGAGCTACGGATTATGGGTTTCGAAGGGGACCCTAACGAGATAAACCTTAAACGACATGCAGACAAGACATGGACAGCATGCAGACAAGACACAGAGCACTTGGTGATGTTTCATGGACGAGAGAAAAGTGTCAAAGGCATGAATGTGGCTCGTGACAAGCCGATGTCCACGGATTTGAGCGCCCACGTGGCAAGATGGCGCTCTTCCTCCTTTTGTCGCACTGCCCACGCACGCAGCCTCCGCGCGTTCTGACCCCGCGCAAGGTTGATGGCACAAGACCATCAGATTGATGGTGGGTTTCAGCTGGTTTCGCACAAGGTCCAGCATACAAGTCGAGGCCTGGCCTGTTCACCAGACCAGGCCAAATCGAGGTGTTGGGCTCCGCAGGCTGGGTCCATGGGATTCCAAGACGCCGTCGAGCCGTGAGGTGAATAGGGACAGTCACAAGCTCCGTCACTGGACTCCGGATGAACCTGTCGATGTACTCCTCACGAAAGCTGATCGCACCCCACCTCGGCGCTCAGTTTCACCACTGCTGATCGCACACTCGTCGCGCTCAGGTTCAGCTTCTCTCCCGGCAGATTCACACTGCCTTTCCTTTGCTCGCTCGCCTCGAAGCCCACTGCAGTTTTACTTCTTCAGTTTCACTTCTCCTTTTCGGCCCTCGCTCGCCTCAAAGCCGACTGCTGACTAACACACACAGCCAGCCCTATTCAGCCGATCGTGCCACACCGGCACTCAGTTTCACCACCGTCTTTCCGGCGCTCCTGCAGTCTTTTTTCTTCACTCGCTCGCTTCAAAACCCACTGGCTCCTCCCTTCAGTTTCACTTCCTTCTCTAGGCCACTCCCCCTCTCAGCGCTGGGCAGGGACTATTGTCCGGAGAGAGGAAGGAAGAAGAAGAACCTCTCGGTCCACCACCAATGTACGAACAATGAACATGCCTCTTACACCTCCCGACACACATGTAGCGGCCATTTACCGAACAACCTGGCTAAACATGCATTTAATGGGGGGGTCTGGGCTAATCCTATATTTAGTAACACACTAAGGGCCATTTCCGCAACACTATATATAAATATAAATATAAATATATATATATATATATATATATATATATATATATATATATATATATATATATATATATATATATATATATATATATATACAGTGGGGAGAACAAGGATTTGATACACTGCCGATTTTGCAGGTTTTCCCACTTACAAAGCACGTAGAGGTCTGTAATTTTTATCATAGGTACACTTCAACTGTGAAAGATGGAATCTAACACAAAAATCCTGAAAATCACATTGTATGATTTTTAAATAATTAATTTGCATTTTATTGCATGAAATATGTATTTGATCACCGACCAAGCAGTAAGAATTCCGGCTCTCACAGACCTGTTAGTTTTGTCTTTAAGAAGCCCTCCCATTCTCCACTCATTACCTGTATTAACTGCACCTGTTTGAACTCGTTATCTGCATAAAAGATAGCTGTCCACACTCAATCAATCAGACTCCAACCTCTCCACAATGGGCAAGACCAGAGAGCTGTCTAAGGACATCAGGGACAAAATTGTAGACTTGCACAAGGCTGGGATGGGCTACAGGACAATCGGCAAGCAGCTTGGTGAGAAGGCAACAACTTTTGGCACAATTATTAGAAAATGGAAGAAGTTCAAGATAACAGTCAATCTCCCTCGGTCTGGGGCTGCATGCAAGATCTCACCTCGTGGAACCTCAATGATCATGAGAAAGGTGAGGGATCAGCCCAGAACTACATGGCAGGACCTGCTCAATGACCTGAAGAGAGCTGGGACCACGGTATAAAAGAAAACCATAAGTAACACACTACGCCGTCATGGATTAAAATCCTGCAGCGCACGCAAGGTCCCTCTGCTCAAGCCAGCGCATGTCCAGGCCCGTCTGAAGTTTGCCAATGACCATCTGGATGATCCAGAGGAGGAATGGGAGAAGGTCATGTGGTCTGATGAGACCAAAATAGAGCTATTTGGTTTAAACTCCACTCGCCGTGTTTGGAGGAAGAAGAAGGATGAGTACAACACCATGAACACCATCCCAACCGTGAAGCATGGAGGTGGAAACATCATTCTTTGGGTATGCTTTTCTGCAAATGGGACAGGACGACTGCACTGTATTGAGGGGAGGATGGATAGGGCCATATATCGTGAGATCTTGGCCAACAACCTCCTTCCCTCAACAAGAGCATTGAAGATGGGGCGTGGCTGGCTCTTCCAGCATGACAATGACCTGAAACACACAGCCAGGGCAACTAAGGAGTGGCTCCGTAAGAAGCATCTCAAGGTCCTGGAGTGGCCTAGCCATTCTCCAGACCTGAACCCAATAGAAAATCTTTGGAGGGAGCTGAAGGTCTGTGTTGCCCAGCGACAGCCCCGAAACCTGAAGGATCTGGAGAAGATCTGTATGGAGGAGTGGGCCAAAATCCCTGCTGCAGTTTGTGCAAACCTGGTTAAGAACGAAAGGAAATGTTTGATCTCTGTAATTGCAAACAAAGGTTTCTGTACCAAATATTAAGTTCTGTTTTTCTGATGTATCAAATACTTATTTCATGCAATAAAATGCAAATTAATTATTTTAAAATCATACAATGTGATTTTCAGGATTTTTGTTTTAGATTCCGTCTTTCACAGTTGAAGTGTACCTATGTTAAAAATCACAGACCTCTACGTGCTTTGTAAGTGGGAAAACCTGCAAAATCGGCAGTGGTTCAAATACTTTTTCTCCCCACTGTACATATACATATATATATATATATATATATATATATATATATATATATATATATATATATATATATATATATATATATATATATGTTTTGCCCAAAGTGAAGTCTTGTTCAACATTCAGTGTAATTCTTGTGCAAAACCGACTTAAATGTGAATTTGCCAACCATGCCAACCCCTAAATCCGGGCACACCCAAACTGTAATGTAATCTGTCATAAGAGGCCAGTGGAGGAAAAGGGGAATGACGTATGTGAGGGAAGGTTAAAATTCGGTCTTTTTTCATCCGTAAAATGTGGATGGCCCCTAACTCATCTCCAAGTTGCTTCATCACAGAATAAATGAGTTTTTTTAAATTGAAAAGAAACTTCACAGTGGTGTACGCTGAAGCCAAATGCAGAGTGACCAGATATTGTGCTGAGGATTTTTTTTAAAAAAGGATGGCATTGCTAATTGCGGTATCAATACTCAATCACTTTGTCCGAAATGATTCAGAAAGAGCTAATGTGGTGAAGTGCAGTACCTTGAGCTGCAACCTTCATCAGTTCAGGGCACGGATCGATAAGCTCTCCCTGGCGTAACTTTTTTCTTTCCCTGCCCTTCAGTTCCTTTTTGATAGTCAGGTTGACTCAGGTGATAAGATAAAACCTCACAAGGTGGTTTAATGAGATTTCAGGAAGCAACAGAACAGATCGGCTTGTAAGCGGAACCTCGTCGAAGTTTGGTGAGAATCCTTAAAAAGAGCTCTTAACAGTAAAGATACTCTTATGTGAAAAACCTGAAAATGTTCTGCTGCTGATGTTTGGGGAAAAAAATAACAACTTGATCCCTGAAATATAAACCATAAGAAAATGTGTGGACACCTTGGGCTCAGGGAGGGTGATAGGAGGGTCCTGTAAATCGTTTTTGTACTCGCATAAGGAAAAATTAACATAAAACTGGGAGGAAATTATGTTATCATTCAATGATCAAAATTATCATTCAATTTATTTTACCTTGTTCCTCTGGAGTTGAGTTATCACTGGTACTCTGAACAAATTCTAAATCCCTAAACTTGTCGTGAATGCTCACAAGCTCTGTCAAGAGTTAGGGTTTCCAGTAGTAGTAGTAGTAGGTGTGTGTGTGTGTGTGTGTGTGTGTGTGTGTGTGTGTGTGTGTGTGTGTGTGTGTGTGTGTGTGTGTGTGTGTGTGTGTGTCGTGTCTGGCTTTCTTCTTGGGACTCTGGTGCAATAATTGAACTTCATTTTGATTATAGTAGTCATAGTAGTAGTAGTCGTAGTTTTGGTGTTGTTGCAGCAGCACTATGATGACTACTACTACTACCACATTTTTATGCAAATAACTCACCATTTTGAGTGACCCACAATGTGGACAAAGTGCTCTAGGGAAGTTTCAGGCACGTATAACCCACACACAGGTATACCCAAGCAAGCCAGCTTTCCTCCGTATGATGGCGATATAAGTGATGTCCATATTTCCAGGAGGTGACACAGCTTTGCTGTCAAGATCCAACGAACAGTTCTTTTCAAACACAGCTTAAAGTCCACGAAACAATGTGTTAAAAAGCAGCGTGATTTCAGGCACGGATGTAACCACAAACCACACTACTCACCCATTGGAAATGTATAAACACCCTGCAGGCGGTTTAATTTTTCATATGTTTTGTATACATAGCCGAAGCTCGTGGAAGAGCGAGTACACCGAATGGATCAGGATGCAACAGCCAAAAACAGGACTCCAAAACACGCATGTATGGTGTGGATGAGATAGATACAGAAGGAAGCTCAAGGATGGAAAATTGGAAGGAAGAGGGACCTGTGGGGGGTAGGGGGTATCAAGGGTAGAAAAGATCATGGATTTGGATTGGCGACAATCTGAGATTGTGGTGAACAGCCGTCTTAAAGACTTGGAGGGAAGAATGAGATTGAAGAGGATGTGGAAGTTGATTCTACAGGTGGGAAAACAGAGAAACAAGTGAGTGGAGGTGAGCAGTAATTCTAGGTTTAGGTAGCTTCACCAGAAGATCGATGGTGGACCGTGTGAGCCCTGCATATCCCTGGATGTTTTGGGGTGGGGGGGGGCACAGAGAGGGCAGAGGGTGCAAGACCAGAAAGGAGGTGGGAGAAGACAGTGAGACCACTGACCTGTCAGTGATTGCGAAGTGATAGGCTAATAGACAGCTTCAATGTGGGAGATTCCAATAATCTTGAAGGTCGTGGTTTCCGTGGCATCATGCTGAGCAAGATGTGAGGCAGGGATGCCAGCCCAGAGGGGAGAGCTGTACTCCATCAAGCAGCGGATGAAGACCTTGGAGGTGGAGAGGAGTTCAGGTGGATAGGAATTTTATATCATTTCACAAAATCTTCCACACCATTACAAGTGCCTGCCATATAATAACAGGAGTGTGTTCAGTTGACATCTGTCTTTTGAGCACTTTCCAAGTGGCTTAAGCATTCAAGCAGGCTCTCCATTTAAAATCGTTGATGAAGAATGGCTGGCTTGCCAAGTGCGAGCTGCAGTAGCTGCTTGGTAACCGAACACACCCCTGCTGTCAGTACAGTACAGTACAAGTAAGAGAAAACGGGGAAAGTTTCACGGCCGAATACAAACTGAAAGTTGATGAAAAAAGTGGCCTAGTTTTTGAAGCAGAAGAGGATGAGAGTGATGGCCACATGGATTGTGACGCCCCCACACTTGCCGACTCCGAGCTGCTTCAGCTGTTTTACAGTGACATCGAAAACAAGGATTTTGTGGGCCTTACGGAAGACGATTTACCGGTACCTTAAATAGTTTTGGAATATCTGGCGGGAAAATATGCGAAAGAACTGTAATTAATGATATTACAATTTAACTTGCAAATTTTTTTTTTTAAACTGCCTCTTTCAGTATCTTCTTGATATATTTAACTTGGCCCTCTGTGGTTATGTCATGTGCCATATGGTGAAATACTGTATAACCCACACGAGTGTATACCCCGCAGTTGGAAGTTTTGGAACTAATTTAACGTATATTAAGCCCGTAGGTTATTTGAATGTGCCTGGTGGTGGTTTAATGATTCGGGTGGTGGGCTTTGAGATCCTAGGGTCCTGAGTTCAAATCCCGCTCAGCTGTTGAATGAATACCAGGTGGGGTTAACTCGATCTGTCATCCTTCCGAGATCGGCAAAATGAGTGCCAGCATTCTGGTATACTGTGTATGAGGGGCGACCCGTCTCGGACTGTGCCCAGTAGCCAAGGAGACTGATTAAGCAGCACCAACGCTCTGTACAAAGTATGGTCCCAATCTCCTCCTCTCCTGGTGTTAGCTTAATGATTTGGGTCGTGGGCTTGGGATCCTAGGATCCTGAGTTCAAATCTCACTCAGCTGTTGAATTAATACCAGGTGGGGTTGACTCTGCCTGTAATCCTTCCAAGGTTGGCAAAATGAGTGCCAGCTTTCTGGTATACTGTCGGAGTGGCAACCCGTCTCGGACTGTGCCCAGTCGCCAAGGAGACTGATTAAGCAGCACCAACGCTCTGTACAAAGTATGATCCCAATGGATGGATGGGTTATTTGTGTCAAAATATGGTATGACGACTACTGTGGTGCTCTCCACTCCTACCAAATTAAAGAAATGTTTCTTTCGTTTCTGTTTGATGCACATCAGAAGAAACTCACAATGTTTTGTAAAATGGAACAGCAGTTCCCAGAGAGTGATGCACCTTGCAGAATTTTCTTAATAATATGCCATTCTTCAAGAGGATTTTATTGCAAAAAAAGAAAAACCATTTTCACATTCAACTCAAACGGCACTTGGTATAGCGCATACCTCCACCAGGCTAAACAGTTTACGTTTTGTATCCCACTGATAAGCCGGATCTGGATCAGGACGTAAAACAAATTCTATTCGGCTTGCTCTTGCTGCTTGTCACCTAACCAACTCATCCACCAAGTTTCATCCGAATCCGTCCATAACTTTGTCAGATATCGTGCTATATCTTGTATTTAGCTCACCTGTTCGAAGAGCAGAGAGCTACAGCGATACCCCCGGCGTCAGCGTCAGCGTGAAAATGTTAAAGTCTTTGGTGCAAGTTATTTTTTCCTTTCTAATGTTTTTATCTAACACACTATTTTTATACGCCCGATATATATATATATATATATATATATATATATATATATATATATATATATATATATATATATATATATATATATATATATATATCAGGGCGTATTATGTGATACAGGTCGTCCGTCCGTCCGTCTGTCTGTCTGTCTGTCTGTCTCTCCGTCCGTCCGTCCATCCGTTCCTGTTCGCACTCTAACTCCCAAAGTTTTCAACTTTCACGTTTCATATTTGGTACATAGGTACAGACTGTGAAGACGGTGTGTCGTGACATACGTTCATCATCTAAAGTGGTTGCCGTGGTAACCAGGATGCTGTTTTCCATCCGTTCCTGTCTGCACTCTAACTCCCAAAATTTTCAACTTTCACGTTTCATATCTGGTACATAGGTACAGTCTGTGAAGACGGTGTGTCGTGACATACGTTCGTCATCTAAAGTGGTTGCCATGGCAACCAGGATGCTGTTTTCCATGTAGTAACACAATTCTGTATATACCTTCTTGTTCGGGCGTATATTGTGCTCACTTGTGCTCTTGTTACTGATTACAATATACAAATACATATATTGCTTTAAAATTATTTGGATCAGACTTCACTGCAATTCTTTATTTAAAATATTAATTATTAGACGAGTCTTTTAAAAATGATAAATGTATAAACAGGCGAGCATTGGGTGGCTTTGACACCAACTCTGGTTAGCCATATCACTCAATGGTGAAGAATCACTTTAAAAAATTCTCAGATCCTGATTTGGATCTTCACCAAAATCGAATTATTTCGTCCTTGCTACACATCCATCCTGTCCACCAAGTTTCATCCGAATCTGTCCACAACTTTCTGAGATATCCTGCACAAAAACAAACCGGCAAACAAACAGACAGCAAGGGGTGAAAACATAACCTCCTTCGCCTTCGGTGGCGGAGGTAATAAACATGGCATTACATGTGAACTGTGTGATGCAACATAGCATTACACAGTTCATAAACGTTAATGTTGATTCCTACCTCAAGATTTCTTAGTGTACCACTCTGGTGTGGAAAGGCAACCTGGTTTTGTTTCAAAAAGGATCCCTAAAAGTGTTTAAATTCTGTTCATGGGTTTACTCACCTTCCTACATCATGCTCAGGTGCCCCATATAAGGAGTAATTGTAGAGAAGGTCTTCCTAATGCAAAGCACCCTTTATTCCAGCATTGAATTGGACTTCAGATGCACTCTCTGATATACGTCAATAGATTAGTTCAAGGACCTGCAAATTGGAATCGAGGACAACTCATGACGTTAAGTGTATCAAAGACCGAACTCGAGGGGGAGCACTCGGAGAGTGCAAAACCTCCGCCGCCAATACTGCTGGGTCACTCAAGTGAACCTTATATCTTATTCATTAAATATGATGTCAACAGTGCTGACAGAGTTGTAGTTCTTTTCTCCAACATTTTTTTTTTGGGGGGTGGGGGGGGGGTTGGAAATCACTTAAAACATGAAGAAATGCAAAAAAAAGAAATCGAAATTTTGTTTAAAAAAAGTTGCAAAAATTTTTTGTTTCTCTAACAATTTGGGGAGGGGTTGGAAATCACTTAAAACATGTAGAAATGCAAAAAAAAAATTTTTTTCTCTAAATTTTTTGGGGGGTTGGAAATCCCTTAAAACATGTAGACATGCAAAAAAAAAATTCTCTAACAATTTTTTTTTTGGGGGGGGTAACAATTTGTTTTGGGGGGGTTGGAAATCACTTAAAACATGTAGAAATGCAAAAAAAAAAAATTTTCTCTAAATTTTTTGGGGGGTTGGAAATCACTTAAAACATGTAGAAATGCAAAAAAAAAATTCTCACAATTTTTTTTTTGGGGGGGGGAGGGCGGGTTGGAAATCACTTAAAACATGTAGAAATGCAAAAAAAAATTTTTTTTCTCTAAATTTTTTGGGGGGTTGGAAATCCCTTAAAACATGTAGACAGGAAAAAAAAAAATTCTCTAACAATTTTTTGTTGGGGGGGGGTAACAATTTGTTTTGGGGGGGTTGGAAATCACTTAAAACATGTAGAAATGCAAAAAAAAAATTCTCACAATTTTTTTTTTTGGGGGGGGGGGGAAGGGCGGGTTGGAAATCACTTAAAACATGTAGAAATGCAAAAAAAATCTAAAAAATTTCTCTAACAATTTTTTTTGGTGGGGGGACCAAGTCCAAAATCTAATGGCATGATCCTTGGACCATACCTAACCCCCCCCCCCACCAAGTTTCGTCGAAATCCGTCGAGGAGTTTTTCCGTAATACTGTTCACAAACAAACAAACAAACAGAAAGGGGTGAAAACAGTAACCTCCGATCTTCGATGGCGGAGGTTAATTAAAGAAAAACACTGAAACTGCTCATGGCAATTTACACAATCCACTTCTAAAAGGACACCATGGGATTCTTAATGTCCACCAGCTCATGCTAATCCACAGGTCATCCAGCTGAACGTCCACCCAGGGCACAGCACACTTTATGATGCACCGCACTGCCTGTGAAGGACCAATCCGGCAGTTTATACTCGTGTCTGGAATCAAATCGTGGCTGTGCAGCTTTGAGGCGAATATATTCTCTCTGTGCCATCCTATCAGACGCACAACTTCGACAATAAATACAAATTAAATTTTTTGTTTTAATCAGACCTGAAAGCAATCAAAAGCAACAGACCATTTGATGGTTTGTGTTCGTTACCAGTACTTGTGGAAACCTATCTAATTCGTGCCATCAACATGCAATGTATTTATCATTGTTGTCATTATTAGGTTACAATATGTTTTGAAGCTGGTTTGTATTGCAAGTATAGCATGATGTTGTAAAATAACATCAAAGTAGAAAGGCCCCAAAAGGTGTGAATTTATCGTACTGTCGATGGTGTCAGGGCACTGAAACAATGTATCGCAGTTGTAAATACTCGCTGAAGTGCCCATCTATGACGGGTCCCCGTAAATACTGTACCATAAATATTCTCTTTCAGCTCATATAACCATGTTCTGTGATCGATGCGTTGTTTAATTAGATCAAGATTAAATTATTTTCTCTGTACATACAGGTATATCTTTAAAAAATTGACTTCGAGCTTAAGTTTCCCCCAAAAAGTCATGTGCTCATTTTAATTTATGAAAAATGCAATCCCTGGAGTTTGGGCGACACACATCTCAGTTTTTTTTCACACATGACTGTTCCAAACAATTCTATCACACATACAAAAACAAACAAACACAAAAAAACACATGTATATATCTATAGATATATATATATATATATATATATATATATATATATATATATATATATATATATATATATATATATATATTGTTATGGATGTGGGGGAGATGGAGAAATTTCATAGGCAAGCACGGAGTGTATCGAGTTTCTTGGTCCGTGGACATGTAGGAGACATCTCGATGTAAATTAAGAAGAGAAACTGTGAGCTTAAGTGTTACTTGTCACTACACGGGGGGGGGGGGGGGGGTGCTGTGTTAATTAGGTAGGGATTAAGGATTTCTCCCAGTTTGTAGTTGCCCCCTGTGACCTTTTCCCTATGTTTTTGTATTTCAAGACCGGCAATGAAGGGGGATCACATCCTTAAAACGACGACCACCGAGCCGCAGATTCAAGCAGGCACAAAAAAAAGTCCCACCTGTAAGGGTGACAGCTGGCGAAACCATGCCCCTGGAGTGAATGGTTAATCGGCGTGATATCAGAGAGCCAGTAGAAGGAGAGTCGGGTTCGGAGCAGGAGATTGGGGAGGACAATAGTGTGAGAGGAGCATAGCTGAGATGGAAGATCTCATTTTTGCACTCCTCTTGGCGTGACAAAATGGCGACGCAATTCTCATGTCATGCTGTGAATTTGCCCATGTGACGGAGCAAGATGCGAGCCATTCCTGTTTGGCTGAGCTGCAAAGTTCTACGATAATGAGAAAGAGGGGAAGAGGAGAGTGCATCTCAGCAAACTCCACGTTATCCCATTGTGTGTTCAAGGATGAAGGTGGGCGATTGTTGTGAACGGCGCTCGTTTAAAAGAGGAACATTCGACAGCCCTCGTAGATTGGCTCGGCACCATTTTGAGCGCATCTTCCCATGGGGGATGAAATGGCTTCACCCCAAAGTTCAATAAAGACCGTCTCTGGAGAAAGCTAAGTGCCAGAATAAAGGGAGGATTTTCTTTTCTTTTATTTTTCCCTTGTCTGTATTAAAGTCCGTGTGTAGAGGCGCCTCGACTTTAGGCATCAATTGACCTCACGTTTTATTTTTACATTTTGAATTATTACCATTGTAAATATTTGATCCATTTTCATGAAATCCCCGTGTTTATTTTAAGTTGCTTGTGTTGTCTATTTGTCGTGGGTTCGAGTATAAACCGTAGTGCTGTGCTTCCGTTGTATACGTGCATCTGCCGCCTATTTCCCTCCCGCATGCGCCACAATCTCTGAGGATCACGTGTTCGCCTCGAAGGAAAAGTGCTCGGCGAACCAGCCTGGTCGGTGTCAACCGCCCGTCCACGACAATTGGGTCGCGGCAGGGGGGGAGGGGGGTTAACCTAACCTCCATGGCCACGACAATATATATATATATATACCAATAAAATAAATAAAAAGAAAAACACTCACACAAACACACACACCCAAACAAAAAACAAACACACTCAAACACAAACAAAAACAAACACAAACTCATACAAGTATTAACAAACACACACACACACACTCATAAAAACACTCACAAACACAAAAATAAACAAACACACACACACAATTTCCCAACTGCATGGATCATCAGCTGGGCACCGTTCTTCCTCAAGGTTTTGATCCTTTCAGCCCAGAACCTCGCCAATCGCCGGATCCACAACCTTGGTCACGGATCCACATCAGTACATTACCTACAACACACACACACACACGCACACACACACACACTCACAAAAACAAACAAACACACACACACACCCCAGCAGAAAAAAGTTTGTGTGCATCATTTACACCTATGTGAAATGAGAAATGAAAACGAACACATCACGGTGTTTGGTCATCTCAATGAAATTGACATGAGAATGTCTACACATGTGTGCAAGACATGTCTCCAGAGGATCGAAGAGGGGTGAGGCCAAAAGTCAGTGCACACCTCAGTATCTGGTGTGAACACATGCTTGGCAATGGGACCTCATTGAGGACACAAGATGGTTGAAGATCAAGAAGGCTTGAGGGATGTCAATCCAGATCTGTACAAAGGCCTGCACAGTTGGGCCAACCTTGGCGGCTGGTTTCGAAGACGGCCCAATCGTCATTCCATTTCATCCCACACATGTTGTATGGGAGAAACATCAGGTGAAAAAGCTGGCCAGGGAAGTGTCGGAATGTTTAGTTGTGCGATGACGTTGGTGACCACTCCTGCGACGCGAAGGCGCGCATTATCCTGTTGAAGTGTGATGTGATGTCCATAAACCTGTTGGAATGGGTGGACGTGAGGATGAAGAACTTCATCATGCTACTGAAATCCGAATACCTGTTGAATGCCATGAATGCCTCCAGCTTGGTGTTGTGATGTGCGGCGATGCTTCTCCATACCATCATGCTTTCATCGCCGAAGGACGAACATTTCACAACACATGTGTCATTGTAACGTCACTCTTCCCATCGATAAACGCGACAACAGCCGTCACGACTGCCAAGATGGAACCACGACTTATCTATATAGAGGATAGCAGCCAAATCTTGTCTCCTGAACCTCAGATGTTGTCTACACCAAGCTAGGTGCGCATGTCGATGATGCGGCAACAAAATCAGACGTACTGCTGTTCGTCGTTGTCAGATGTTATGCTCGCTCAACCGATTCTTGATGGTTCTGGCACTGATTGATTGCAAGTAAAGGATGCCGTGAGCTCTCAAAGTTTCTGTCTGGAACCGATTCCTAAGGTGCACCGACCGGATATGGTTATCCTGCCAACATGACGTCACACATGGTCGCCCAGAACGTGGACGGATTCTAATGTTGCCAGTTTGGTGATAACGTCTCCAGAGTGATGGTGCGGTGTTCCGATGACCTCCAAAATGTCTAGCCACAATGTTTTGTAGCAATCCTGTCTCAAGTATGCCAATAACATGAAGACGTTCATATTCGGAAAGACGTGGCATCCCGTTTTAGATGTTTAGATGTAAATAAAAATGTTTTTCACAGCTGGGATGGTTCACCGAACCGTGCTGTGTTACATATTTGCTCAGTACCACATGTAGCACTGTCACGTGACTCCGTACACGTGCATGGCAAGTTGTGTGTGCACAGTACACTGTATGCATATGCAAATTCCGGATATTCACGGGTAAACTGGGGAACATGTCGAGGCACATTTTGGGTGACCATGATATTGCTGGGGTACATGTCAGTATCATTTTGTGTAATTTTTGATGGTGTGCAGGAACCTTTCCGTGAGTGCACACACACACACACACACACACACACACACACACACACACACACACACACACACACACACAAGGCAGCAAAACATGGGTGATCAACAAGGAGGATGAACGGAGGTGTGAACGAAACGAAATGAGAATGGTGAGGTGGATGTGTGACGTGACACTGAAGGATAGGAAACCGATTGTTGAATTAGAGATAGGTTAGGTATAGAAAGCATTAGTGAGGTTCTGCTTTGGGGTAGGTTGAGGTGGTTCGGACATGTGGAAAGGATGTGGGTGGGCAGCTGTGTAAAGAGGTGTATAAATATGAATGTGAATGGAAGGAGAGCCAGCGGCCATCCAAGGAAAACATGGGATGTGGTGTTAAGAGACCATCTTTGAGTTAAAGGCCTAACAAGAGGGCGGGCAAGGAATCGTGTAACCTGGAAAACAGCCATTCGGTGAACCACGGCTCACACATGCAAACATGGAAACGGCCTTAAAACGATGATGATGAACGATGATGACCTATAAAGTCTTTTTGTGAACGTTATAGAATTGTAGAATAACCTGGGACAGGATAGGCCGACAAAACATACTGGAATGTCTTCCACAAGGATCTACAATGAGACGCAGACATTGGAGTAGGTCATTTGGCTCATCATGTCTGTGCTTTACATTGACTTAATCTATGCTGGCACACTGATAATAATCCAACTATCTTTGCATCCCTCGATATTACACTATTTATGCCACTTCTTATGGATTCTAGTTTCCGGGAAAATTCCGAGTTACAATGGCAGAGCTGAGAGTTTCACAAAGAAGAGATCATTCATTGTGTGATGCCGGGTTCAAACGTCAATGGCCACTTGCTTTCAACCAAAAGTACAAACAGACTGTTCATATGTCGTCCATATAAGCTATCTTCTGTAATTCTTGTGAAATAATTTCAACTCAATTTGACTTCTTTTTTGAAGGACCATGGCGTCAAGTCTGCAGACCAGCCGACGTCGGACCATGATGGGCAGCCGAGAGAAAGGGAGGCGTCAAGCGAACCGTGGACCGACCTACATGTTCAGCGATCGTGCGGCGAGTCTCACGGCTGAGGAGGAGCGCTTGCTGGACGCAGCCGAGTACGGCAACATACCCGTAGTCCGAAAGATGCTGGATGAATCCCGGTCTCTCAATGTCAACTGCGTGGACTACATGGGTCAGAACGCCTTGCAGCTGGCTGTGGGGAATGAGCATCTCGAGGTGACGGAACTTCTACTTAAAAGGGACAATTTGTCGCGGGTTGGAGACGCGCTCCTTTTGGCTATCAGCAAGGGGTGAGTGCGTGGTACTACACACTCCTTCAAAAACAACCTTAGTATATTACTCGCCGACAATGTTGGTCTTCTTTTATGATTTACCTGAACATGTGAATCTTGGATGAACAGTTACACAATCTGAAATATCTAACAATGAGATGTTTTCTGGGTTTATTTTCCTTTGCAAAGGAACTCTAGTTTAAAAAAAATCACACCAAATGCTTGACATCATAGAATTATATTTTTACGGAAATTTTTATGGAAACACATTTCTTATACTTATTTGGTAAGAGGTGCAACATCAGAATCCATCTACCATACTTGCGCAAGCAAAAGGTTGTTCAGTTTTGATCCCTCGCCGACAATTCTACCTCTCCCTTACCCATTCCCACCCTCGGTTGCTCCTTCCATTATTTCCATTTTGTCCCCCTTCTAGAACTCCCATCTCCTGCCAACCTTTTCTTTTTCTCTTCCTTCTTCCCCAACTCCTCAACCCTGCCTTTTGATCCTCTTCTTAGTCTATTTCTCTATTGCCCCCTCCACTCTACAGGTATGTAAATGATGTAGTGCCAATACAAATTATGTTGTTGTTCGTCTTTCGGCTGCTCCCGTTAGGGGTCGCCACATCCGCCACATCCGATCATCCGTTGTGATCCGCATACTGATTTGGCATAGGTTTTACACCGGATGCCCTTCCTGACGCAAACCTGGTCGCCTCTTACGACACAGGGATAAGGAGTGGGTTTCGCCATGATTCTGGGCTGCCCTACACCCTCTCATAGCGTGGCCCAGTGCAGAGCTTCCGTCCTCAAGCGATCCTCCAACCCAAGCCTCCGAGTGGCCGGATTACAGGCGCACACCATTACGCCCGGTTGCCAATACAAATTATGCAAGAAAATATCCACTCAATTTCAACCAAAGTATTTACATCACAGAGCAAATGTAGAACGAAGCTTCATGCAACGTAATATACAGCAGCAGCAAAAGAAATTGGCGTACGGTGCACGACATGCCTCCCTGTGTATCCACATCCTCCTCAGCCCTTTTGTTCAGTGTACTGAACATTTTCCATTCACAATTCCCAGCTATATCTTGAACAGGAGAACCATCTGGTGTGGACGATCAGAATCCTGAGCATATAACCAAGACCGACCCAGGAGGTAATTTGGGAATAGCTAAGAAGGAGTGTCTTGGCTTCCCTCCACTCTTGCTCTACACTTAGTAAATTAATTCAATAATCAATTTTTTTTGTGAACTCAGGCTTATTGAAAACTGGAATGGTAGTCTCGTCTCGAAGTATGCACACTTCTTTCTGAGCTCTTTAACATAGGTTTGAATCTTGACCCAGCTACAAACTGTCATGCTGGTGTTTCACAGGCAGGGCGAGCGAGGCATCAATGTATGCGCCTTTCCTTCGGATGGACGCTAAGCCAAGTGTCCCATCTGCAAGCATTAGTTGGTGAACGTTAAATATCGCACAGTGAACTCCACAAAGAGTGGGCGAGCCATCGCCGACACCCTGTCAATATTCCACATTCCTGCCCTGACTTACTGCTGGGAAGGCAATGGCAAACCACCCAGCAGAACATGTCAAGAAACTGCTTCATAAAGAGTATGGTACATCTCGTCTCATGAAGAAGCTTATACATACATCACATGCAGGACAAAGACATCAGTACACATCAGAGTCCATTTAGATGTTTAAAAAGACATTCATAGACAATGGACAAATCCAGTTGGTACATACGATTTGAAGCTGAGATTCCTGCATTCTGAGCCAGGCAGCGGTTCAGATGGGAACACGGACAGGCCAACCGGAATGTTTAGTGTTTCATCCTCTTGCTTTGCCAATATCCTCTACTCATGGTAAACTTTGAAACGGTTCTCAATGAATTGTTAAGGAAATAGATCTCAGATGTCTTTCAAATATTATAAAAGGTCATCAGGAGATTTTGGAACTTGTAACCTATGTTGTACAAACCTATAGCTCTCTTTCAACTACATCATGCAAACTGACACGACAATGCCATTTATTAGAATCCAAATGTGCGTCATGGTTAAAAATCCAATTGCAAAGAGACTACGTGCTATTCTTAGTATAATTTCAACAAACAACATTAACACCAAAAAAAATTACAAAGTAACTAATCAAAATATATCTACACATATTTGTACCTATCTTAAAATTCTCTTTCCGCCTCGATTTCCATAATCTGTGTTGGTACTGCACATGTCCTCGAGTCAAAGATGCACATGTTGTGAACTCGTTGATTATGTCCATTAGGACTTCGTTCAAATCCTCCTCTCTACTCCATACTACATCCTTGTAAACAACGTCATGATTGGGTCCTCTCAACCGATCCCCACTCGTCCTCCAACTCACCATTTATTTTCTGCTGCATTCATCTTAATTAACGAATAATGCTGCACATGCCCTTCAACTCTGCTGCTTGCTCTGTATGGAAAAAAAAAACACAATTAATAGGCAATGCCTTGCCTGCTCCTCATCTCCGCATCGAAGAGCAGCACCAAACCCCCAGTGCGTCCTTCTGCATGAACTAGAGCTTCCACAACGTTCTCGTCTAATTGACAATGAGCAGCTCAAAGACTTAACAAAACGGCCATAGATATAAACATTGTGTTTTGGTAATATTCAGGTATGTCTTCGGATGCTTCCGTCCTGACAATTCATTTTTTGACTTTACTTTCCTCTTTCCTTTGAAATCAAAGCATAACTCATGTTTAGGCCAATAGATGTCAGTATTCTGGCCAATTTCCAATATCATGTTTCATTACAAGCTGCTTTGTTAGCAACCTGCAACTGAATGAAGATGTGTTAATAGTTAGTTTTCACCCTGAAATGCTCACAAATCATTCTCAATTGGGGGGAGGGGGATGCCTGGTTTATACAGTATTTCAGGAGGGATGAAGAGATAGATGCAGATGTAGATGGAGAGATGTGCAGATGGAGCTGGAGAGAGATGCAGATGGAGCTGGAGAGAGATGCAGATGGAGCTGGAGAGAGATGCAGATGGAGCTGGAGAGAGATGCAGATGGAGATGGAGAGAGGAGGGGGAGGAGATTGGGACCATCCTCTGTGCAGTGCTGGTGCTGCCTAAGCAGTCTCCTTGGCTATTGGGCACAATCCTGGACGGGTCGCCAATCCGACACAGGATACCAGCAAGCTGGTACTCATTTTGTCAACCTTGGAAGGATGACAGGTCGAGTTAACCCCACCTGGTATTAATTCAACAGCTGAGCAGGATTTGAACTCAGGACCCTGGGATCCAAAGCCCACCACCCTAACCATTAAACCAACACCATGGAGAGAGATGGAGATGGAGAGAGATGTAGATGGAGATGGCGAGAGATGTAGATGGAGATGGAGAGAGATGCAGATGGAAATGGAGAGAGATGCAGATGCAGATGGAAATGGAGAGAGATGCAGATGCAGATGGAAATGGAGAGAGATGCAGATGCAGATGGACATGGAGAGAGATGCAGATGGAGATGGAGTGAGGTGCAGATGCAGATGGAGATGGAGAGAGATGCAGATGGGGATGAAAAGAGAGAGAAAAGGGGTGGGGGGCGGATGGAGAGAGAGAGAGAGAGAGAGAGAGAGAGAGAGAGAGAGAGAGAGAGAGAGAGAGAGAGAGAGAGAGAGAGAGAGAGAGAGAGAGAGAGAGAGATATGCAGATGTATATATATATATATATATATATATATATATATATATATATATATATATATATATATATATATAGTTTCCTTTTCAATTGGCAAGAATAATGAGTAAATATGGCAACTTATTTCACTTCTTTGCCCACCCCTAAAGCTACATGCGAATTGTGGAGGAGATTCTGATCCACCCAGCATTTGCAGATGGCCGACGCCTCACCGTCAGCCCCCGTGAGCAGGCGGCACAGGACGATGACTTCTACGCATACGACGAGGATGGGACCCGCTTCTCACACGATGTGACACCAATTTTGCTGGCAGCCCATTGTCAGGAATATGAAATTGTGCACATCCTGTTACGAAAAGGTGCACGAATAGAACGACCACACAACTACTTCTGTAAGTGTCCAGAGTGTTTGGAGAAGCAGCGGCATGATGCTTTCAGCCTCTCACGCTCACGTATCAACGCCTACCGTGGCCTGGCCAGCCCTACCTACCTGTCGCTGTCCAGTGAAGACCCCATACTTACGGCACTCGAGCTGAGCAATGAGCTTGCACTGCTGGCAAACATCGAAAAGGAGTTTAAGGTGAGTGTAGGGGGTTTTCACAGAATATGAGAAGTAAAATCCTGTTTGATATTATTCACACACAACTAGACATCCAAAGAAGACAGTGTTTGCTTCTGAAAAACCAGAGAGTTGGTGTCAAAGCCACCCAATGCTCGCCTGTTTATACATTTATCGTTTTTAAAAGACTAGTCTAATAATATTTTTTATAAAGCATTGCAGTGAAGTCTGATCCAAATAATTTTAAAGCAATATATGTATTTGTATATTGTAATCAGTAAACTAATACACGTATTAAATGAATGGCAAGCATCTAGTATAAACAGGCGAGCATTGGGTGGCTTTGACACCATCTTAGGTTGAAATTTTAAAATAAATTTTAATCATTTGTTAATTTCAACTTCACTACATCAATAGTATACCCCAAAGGAACCTCCATGCCAAATATCAGCATCCAAGTACACATATTAAATGAATGGCAAGCTTCTAAAAAATAACTTGCACCAAAAACTTTAACGTTGATGTACTACATAAAAGTTAAGTTCAAAACAGGTCAAAAATTTAAAACATTTGAAATTATTTTTTAATTTCAACTTCACTACATCAATAGTATACCCCCAAAGGAACCTCCATGACAAATTTCAGCATCCTAGTTCACATATTAAATGAATGGCAAGCTTCTAAAAAACTTGCACCAAAAACTCTAACATTTTCACGCTGACGCTGACGCTCACGCCGGGGGTATCGCTATAGCTTTCTGTTCTTCGAACAAGCGAGCTAATAAAAAGGCTAACTTCAATAACTCTGTATTTCTGTCTTTTCCTTTTGATATCGTACCTGCATTTAAGGTCATAATTGCTAAAGGGAACATCAATCTGGCTGTCTTCCTTGCTTATATTCTCTTGTCAACGTTTAAGTTATTATGCTATGGTGGCCTGGTGTGTTCCAGGACCTAGATGATTATCCTCCTGGGGTGGGGGAGATCAGGGTCAGTTCAAACAGGGCTAACTTTTAAAACCTATGATTGAGTGAGCACCGATGGGTCGATATCGACGAAATAGGTTGTGGAGATGACCGATTCCACCAACCACCTTCTTACGGGATGCTAATCACACCTGAAACACACGTGAGGTTTTCACGCAGGGAAGTTCGTTTTAAGGCATGTTGTTTAATCTTGGAAACCTACTCAACCCTTCTTACAGAACCCACAAGCTTACGCCTTTTATTCATCGGATAACTTCGGGAGTTTTTGGCTCCTTGTTCAGGCATGAAATGATTTGCTGTTTATTTTAAATTACGTTTGTTGATTATAAATGGAGAGATTCCTTCAACTTATTATCATTACCTTAATATTGTTTGAAGAATGTTTAACTGGTTAGTCTGTTATTGTAATCAAAATAATAATAATAATTATTATTATTATTATTACATACAAATATTTGATAACACAAGTTTCCCCTTGTCCATTTACGTCTTAAGGATGATAACAAAACCTACTCATCTGTTTGTGCACTTGGGTGATTGACAGAATGATTACAGGAAGCTGTCTGTGCAATGCAAGGACTTTGTCGTGGGCCTTCTGGACCTCTGCCGTGATAGCGAGGAGGTTGAGGCCATACTTAATGGCCATGTGTCTGATGGAGCCTCATCTGGGAATGCCAAGCTGCGGCCTGTGCTGAGTCGTCTCAAGCTTGCTATCAAGTACGAGGTCAAAAAGGTACCTCGCATCCGCCAAACACAAACTCTCTCACCACCATATTGAGAGGTACATGTTCCTTTAGGGAATACAGAAACCTAAGGTTTTAAACCAATAATGTTATTTTGACTAAAATTAGGGAAAGATGCCACTTCTCTGTCCTGGTTGTATGTTCAGTGGCTTGAATGTCCGCACCAGAAAGATTTCTGAGTGACAGTACAGCGGACAATTTCAAATTAAAATTCTTCAGTATACTGAACAAGAGGAACAAATAGGGGACATCTTACCTGATTTTACTCCATACTATAATAAAACAAACAATGTGGCTACTGACTGTACTGATTAGATGACTATACTAATTAATTAACGTTTAAAGAGTTAGAAAACTTATTCCGTTAAATATTTGTATTTTTTTTGTTTGTTATTGTCAGCTATTACGAAGCAATCACTCACAGGAAATTGAAAAACCATTTACTTTTATCATATATATCGCACACGCAGCTTCGGGATTTCTCATTTGGCCATTAGATAAAATAATAATTTTAACATTTGATCTGCACAGATGAAACAAAACACAATATCCACATACATCTGGGTTAGTATGAGGGGTATAGAGCTGCTGGAGCACACCGGAGCGCCGCTCCAGCACCTCATTCCATCCGAGGCAGAGCAGAGCCTCCGCAACAGTAAAAATAATAAGAGAAACCGCACATGAAAATCAATTATTCATTTTCAACCTGAAATTTGTCAACATTATTTATTTACCCACTTCTTGGATGCTATTATGCATTTTTCTCTATTTATATAAAAAAAAAAACTTCTTCAGTAGTGCTTCGGAAATGCCAGCCTCTAGAAGGCCAAATTAGCTCGTGAACAATTTACTTTTTAACTTCAAATATTCGCTAATGCTGCACATGGACAAGCGAACGATTTACAACTTTCCGCGATGCACCTGCCACTTCGTTTTGACAGAGCTCTGATAAGTCCCTGACAATTACTATCTCTTAAATTGCTATCTCTTATCACACCCTCATTAATTCTGCCTCATTCCCTCCCGCCTTCCTTCCTTCAACCCACCCTCAACCTTCATCCATCCTTCTTTCTCTCATTGTTCCTTCCTCCCTCATTTCTTCATCCTTCCTTCCCTCCCTCCCAGGTATCAAGGCACCCACATAGGCTAAGCACACACACCACCCTTCCTACTCTCCATTTCCATTTTGTTTTCTGTGACCAGAAGTATGACCGATTATATCTACAGAGGCATTGATACATCATATGTAATTACTAAAGTTCTTATCTGTGTCCATTGATCGCTTGGTCTGTTCCCTTTATGATAGCATTTCGTCTTCTCTCTTTCCTGCACTTTTTGTAATAAAGTTTTAATCATAAGAGACATATTTCTGCCCATTGCCTCTTGTGCGTGTTCTGCCACCTGGTTCAGTTTTTAATGAATGATCCTTGGGGAGTGGTAACCATAAGTTGGAATTTCTGAACACAGTACACAGAACCGTTTTCAGAAATCCATGGAGGCATTCATAAGGCCTTCGGCACTGAGGCATAACACATTAGTGAGCCTCAGAGGTGACAATATTTCCTCGGTGTTCGAGCTCTTCAATGAGTCTTGACTTTGTATGCAAAAAAGATCTGAATTTATGAATGGAATTTGTTTTGTGACATCAGCAATTTTTGTGCCGCTGCAACATCGAAGTACTCAAAAAAATTGAAGAAATATGGAACGTCCATTCACGAACGGTTGAGTTATTGTGCTTTGTGTGCTTTCATGGCCAAACAATCGTAGTCAAAGCTTAACGGCCATGTGTCCATGGCAATACGTTGGGCACTTCATCGTGGGAGCAATATTACAACAATACAGGTTACAGCCAACACAAATACAAATTAATTGCCAAATACAACAAGGTCTAGAAGTGAGACAAACTTTCCAACCATTTATATCCAGATTTAGTGAATTATAACTTTTTCCTAAAAGTATTTCGACCCTGGAAGATATGAAGGCAAGCAAAATTTTGGATGCCTCCAACTATTTGAAGTCTGAGTGGATCAATAGTGTTGCTGTTTATGTTAAGAATGGCACGTTGTATGAGCAAAGGTAGGCTCTATAATACATCAATGACACGGACTCAGGGTGGTAGAGCAGATAAGCATGACGTTATATACGTTAACATCATTCTTATCCGCTCTGCCAACGTCATGCTTATCTGCTCTACCATCACATTCACCACTCTCAGAAGTTTATCCGGCCCCAAAGCTTTATCCTCTTTTTATAAATTCCAAGAAAGACACCAACTAATGTGAAAGACAATAACTAAACAAATAATGCTGGCAGACAGGATACCCAGTTTAATGTCCATCCGAGGGACGGCACACACATAGATCTATCACCCTCTCTGTGACATGCTGGGATGACAGTTTATAGCTGGGTCCAGATTCGAACCCAGGCTAGACATCTTTGAGGTGAGTGTGGGTACCTCTCGGCCCTCTTGCCAGCCCTTACCGCATCGTACTAAATAATAATTCAAAAAAAAATTGTAAACTTCTCTTTATTTCTGAAAATACATTGTTTTGTCAGAAAATGGTGGTGAGAGACTAAATTGATCTGACTTTTACTTAAATGGGATTCTTAATTGTGAGATGAAGTCGGTGTGAGTGTTAAACTTTTGTCTATCATGGTAAAATGTGCGTATTTCATTTATCACTCATTTTTGGGGACTCAAATTGTTAGTGTCATGATAAAACTTGATGTGACGGTAAATCTGGCGATGGCGTCACAGCTGACACATTTTTGCAGGGCCACAGTACCTCAAACCTTCCCATGACACCACTGGTTTGCACATTTGGTATCGATCACCATCTGAGAATGAAGCTTCTGATGATGCTATCCCAGGTTCAAATCCTGTATACTTTGTTGATTTTGTCAATCATCTAAATGTAAAGTCTGTCTGCGCCTGCTTTGAATTCCAACTAAACTTCACGAAAACAGCTAAAAAAAAAAGGAAAATTTATTCAATATTGTTCTCCATATCCTGACTATTCATGGACCAGTGTTTGTGTGTGTGTTTGTTTGTCCCACGACTGCTACTCCTACAGTTCTTGGTTGATTGCATCCAGACTTGGTAGATAGGATCAGCATTACCGCAATTAATGTATGAAGTGTTTTTATCTTTGCCGGTGGTTTTGGAGGGGAGGGGATGCAAATTCTCTATGTAAATGTGCATCATGTAGCGCTGCCTCCAGGTGAGGGAGAGTATTACAAGTGTCCACCATTTACAGTCCAGTAATGCTGTCCCCATGTTTTCCTGTACAGTGAGGTGGTTTGAATTATAAGCAGTCGGCATGTTTTGTTTCACGCATGTAAACCAGGTTTTTTTGTTGGTTTTTTTTTACCTATACAGAGCTGTCAGTTACATATCCACCGCCCAAATAAAGGAATGCGTCAGCAGAATGTGTTGTATACTTGGAACAGGATCGCCCATAGGGCGGGTACTCTGCTCGTATTCAAAACAAAAGTTTGTTGAAAATTTGATGACAAAAGTTCAAATAGTAAATAAAGAAACACGGAGGCGAGTACAAAACTCGGCCATCTCGTGATACGTGATGGACAGGCGAATAAAGCATATTTGTACTTGATCTGGCTTTGTCCTTTGACATTTTGACCCAAATATTAAATAGTGTTCTCCATGTTCTCATAATATAGGTTTTCATATTTTTTTACACACACACACACACACACACACACACACACACACACACACACACACACACACACACACACACACACACACACACACACACACACACACACACACTTAAACCCCATCTCCCACTGTGTGGGGGATGGGTTAATAATTATTATTATTAATAACATAAAAAATAATAATAATTGCGCTATTACTTATCTGTACACAGCCTGGTGTTGGCTTAGTGGTTAGGGTGGCGGCTTGGGATCCTAGGGTCCTGAGTCACAGCCTGGTGTTGGCTTAGTGGTTAGGGTGACAGCTCGGGATCCTAAGGTCCTGAGTCACAGCCTGGTGTTGGCTTAGTGGTTAGGGTGGCGGCTTGGGATCCTAGGGTCCTGAGTCATAGCCTGGTGTTGGCTTAGTGGTTAGGGTGGCGGCTTGGGATCCTAGGGTCCTGAGTCATAGCCTGGTGTTGGCTTAGTGGTGAGGGTGGCGGCTTGGGATCCTAGGGTCCTGAGTCATAGCCTGGTGTTGGCTTAGTGGTTAGGGTGGCGGCTTGGGATCCTAGGGTCCTGAGTCATAGCCTGGTGTTGGCTTAGTGGTTAGGTTGGTGGCTTGGGATTAAAAGGGTCCTGAGTTCAAGCCCCGTTGGCCGCTGAATTAAAATACACCAGGAGGTTGACTCAGCCTGTCATCCTTCCGAGGTCGGCAAAATGAGCACCAGTGTTCTGGTAAGGGGGACACTGCATCAGCGGCATAGCTGCGTCGCAACCAATGATGAGAGAGAGAGAGAGAGAGAGAGAGAGAGAGAGAGAGAGAGAGAGAGAGCGAGAGAGAGAGAGAGCGAGAGAGAGAGCGAGAGAGAGAGAGCGAGAGAGAGAGAGCGAGAGAGAGATAGCGAGAGAGAGATAGCGAGAGAGAGATAGCGAGAGAGAGATAGCGAGAGAGAGATAGCGAGAGAGAGATAGCGAGAGAGAGATAGCGAGAGAGAGATAGCGAGAGAGAGATAGCGAGAGAGAGATAGCGAGAGAGAGATAGCGAGAGAGAGATAGCGAGAGAGAGATAGCGAGAGAGAGATAGCGAGAGAGAGATAGCGAGAGAGAGATAGCGAGAGAGAGATAGCGAGAGAGAGATAGCGAGAGAGAGATAGCGAGAGAGAGATAGCGAGAGAGAGAGATAGCGAGGGAGAGAGATAGCGAGGGAGAGAGATAGCGAGGGAGAGAGATAGCGAGAGAGAGATAGCGAGAGAGAGAGATAGCGAGAGAGAGATAGCGAGAGAGAGATAGCGAGAGAGAGATAGCGAGAGAGAGATAGCGAGAGAGAGATAGCGAGAGAGAGATAGCGAGAGAGAGATAGCGAGAGAGAGATAGCGAGAGAGAGATAGCGAGAGAGAGATAGCGAGAGAGAGAGATAGCGAGAGAGAGAGATAGCGAGAGAGAGAGATAGCGAGAGAGAGAGATAGCGAGAGAGAGAGATAGCGAGAGAGAGAGATAGCGAGAGAGAGAGATAGCGAGAGAGAGAGATAGCGAGAGAGAGAGATAGCGAGAGAGAGAGATAGCGAGAGAGAGAGATAGCGAGAGAGAGAGAGAGAGAGAGAGAGAGAGAGAGAGAGAGAGAGAGAGAGAGAGAGATAGCGAGAGAGAGATAGCGAGAGAGAGATAGCGAGAGAGAGATAGCGAGAGAGAGATAGCGAGAGAGAGATAGCGAGAGAGAGATAGCGAGAGAGAGATAGCGAGAGAGAGATAGCGAGAGCGAGATAGCGAGAGAGAGATAGCGAGAGAGAGATAGCGAGAGAGAGATAGAGATAGAGATAGAGATAGAGATAGAGATAGAGATAGAGATAGAGATAGAGATAGAGATAGAGATAGAGATAGAGATAGAGATAGAGATAGAGATAGAGATAGAGATAGAGATAGAGATAGAGATAGAGATAGAGATAGAGATAGAGATAGAGATAGAGATAGAGATAGAGATAGAGATAGAGATAGAGATAGAGATAGAGATAGAGATAGAGAGAGAGAGAGAGAGAGAGGAGAGAGGAGAGAGGAGAGAGGAGAGAGGAGAGAGAGAGAGAGAGATATTTTGGTGAAGATCCAGATCCGAGAATTTTAAGTTATTCTTCACCATTTAGAGATTGGGCCAAAATGATATGCAGTATTACATGATATTTCAAAACTTTGTGGACGGATTATGACAAACCTTTGCGGATGAGTTGTGTAAGTGACAAGAACAAACGATTCGATTTTAGTTCAGGTCCGGATGCAGATCCAGCCTATCAGTGGGATACAAAATGTAAACTACTCAGCCTGGTGGAGGTATGTGCTCCACCGAGTGCCCATTCTAGTATTGTATGTGATGCTCATACAAGTTCCGCAATGAGCCCCTAGATCACTGCAAACAAAACAAGCAGGTAATTTATTCAAACACCTGTATCCAAATATGACTGTGAAAATAGCATTCAGAATAAATTACACTTCTGCGACCTTTGTAAAATTAATGTGAAATTTCTGCTGAAATGAATCGGTTTCCCTGAAGGTTGTGGATCGCCCTTGCAATTATATATGGACCATGATATGATGCAGGCCCTGCATAATACGGCATTGTAAACAGTGGGGTTGACTCTGCCCGTCATCCTTATGAGGTCAGCAAAATGAGTACCAGCTTGCTGGTATCCTGTGTCGGAGTGGTGACCCGTCCAGTATTGTTCCCAATAGCCAAGGAGACTGCTAAGGTAGCACCAATGCTCTGCACAGAGAATCAGCCTGATGGATGGATGTGTGTGTGTGTGTGTGTGTGTGTGTGTGTGTGTGTGTGTGTGTGTGTGTGTGTGTGTGTGTGTGTGTGTGTGTGTGTGTGTGTGTGTGTGTGTGTTTTGTGTCTGACTTTCTTATTGGGACTACGGTGTAGTAATTGGCCTTTATTTTGAGTTGTCATGTGACCTCGTGCACGTTGGCCAACATTCACATGCTACTTGGCATGTCCATATACCACTGACATTACAACACGTTCACTGGGCTGTACGACCGGGCAAGTCACCCTTGCGAATTGCATGCGATCAACATGTTCGTACGTTCAACTGGGAAATTGTACGTGCAGGCACCAACCAATAGCTTTTGGTAAATTGCGGGCGATTCGCTAAAGATTTGCATTGCATCCTTAACCCGATGTTGTTCATGCGGCGACACTCGGGTGGTTGCAAAAAAATGCTCGAAGCTCGAAGTGCGGTCAAACCGAAGTGACGATTGGACATTGCGGCGAATCACCCAGGATTCACACAGACGAATCGCCTCAATGTATTTTTGACTTTAACAATGCAACTGAAGTCCATATTTATTGCTTGTCATTTACTAGATTTTCATTGTGCTGGGACAACAGTGCACAGCAAGTGTATCGCTCCAGGATGTTTCTGAGGTGCCGATGTGCCTCCCTGGCAGTTTGTGGCGCATCCGAACTGCCAGCAACAGCTGCTGTCGATTTGGTATGAGAGCTTGTCGGGACTTCGGCAGCAGTCTATGGGAATAAAGTGCCTCGTGGTGATGGGAGTCTCCATCTCTCTGCCCTTCCTTGCCTTGGCCTACTGGGTTGCTCCATGCAGCAAGGTCTGTTGCTTTCTGGACCTGTCGAGCTACTTACAGCAAGAAGTTTTGGTTTGTGTTACGGCTACAGAATCTTGCTTTGTACGTGAAACAGCAGTTGAACTTGACCTGTTCCTGCTCATGTTTTGATCCTCCTTAGATAGGGCAGGTCCTCAAGAGCCCATTCATGAAGTTTGTTGCACACGCGGTTTCCTTCACCACCTTCCTCGGCCTACTTGTGATCAATGCGTCAGACCGCTTTGAGGGCGTCAGCCTTCTCCCAAATGAGACCCGGACCGATCACGGGCGCCAGATCTTCAGAGTCATAACCACCAGATTCTCCTGGACCGAAGTTTTGATCCTTGCCTGGATCCTTGGTTTGTCCTGTTTTTTTACGTCTTGTTTACTTCTTCAAATAAAAAATTGTTTTTCAACAAACGCCTTGATTTTTTCCAATTGCGCTTGCTGATGTATTCGGTGGCCTGTGGGTCATCGGTGTGCTATTTTGCCATCGCGTTTGCTCCTAGGTTTGTTTAGTTCCTCCATACACCACGTGAGCATGTGTTGCAATTAAAGAAACAAGATGGCTGACAGCATATGTGAGGCCTTTGTGTGCACCTACGTTTTCAGGCATGATCTGGGCTGAGTGTAAGGAACTATGGGTGGAGGGACCAAAGGAGTACCTTTTGCAACTATGGAATCTACTCGACTTCGGTATGCTGGCCATATTTGTGGCATCGTACACAGCCCGCTTCATGGCCTTTCACAAGGCAATGGAGGCCCAGCATTATGTGGACTTGAATGTTCTGGGAGACATAAGCAATGTTAGCCTTCCTCCTGAGGTACATTACTTCACGAAAGGTGAGAGATTCACACAGTGGTGGAATTTTAAACCCCCCTCCCTCAACCCCACATATACCCTTTATGCCTCCTCCCCCATCCCTAACCTTTAAAACTGCCATATCCTCCGAAACGCCTTTCCCGACTCCTTTACCATGTGTATGCAATAACTGGACGGACACATCAGTATATTTTAGGGAATAAAGTTGGAGGGCTACATTTGATGTGAAATGACCCTTTGCGAATGAGCGACTAACGTTGAATGGTGTGCGTTCTAATCACTGCTCCGGCATTACTCACACATTATCCCTTTTCATCCCATCCAGCCAGAAGTCTCTGGCTTCCCTCTGACCCCCAGATCATATCAGAAGGTCTCTACGCTATCGCCATTGTTCTCAGCTTTTCACGCATCGCCTACATCCTCCCAGCCAACGAGAGCTTTGGACCTCTCCAGATTTCTCTGGGACGTACAGTCAAGGACATTTTCAAGTTTATGGTCATCTTCATCATGGTCTTTGTTGCCTTCATGATTGGGATGTTTAACCTGTACTCGTACTACCGTGGAGCGAAGCTCAACGCGGCATTTGTCACGTAGGTTACGACAGAAGACGTCGACACCACTTTGCATTGCAGGAGAGAGTAAACCATTTTCATCGAGTATTCTTTTTAAAACGAACTTTCATTAGCTTTTCAATCGCATAATAATTTTCAGTAATGTAATTGCATCACTTTTGCTACTGAGAATGTAACACGTGTAAGAACATCCAACGGATAAAATACAGATACTGACAAAATAATATGTTATTGGAAGGTTGAGATGTTAGCCAAGCAAAGCAAAAAAAAAACCCCCACTGCTGATGACAATTTGGGTGGAGGGGTGATGGTGTAGAATGGGGAGAGAGAGAGGGGGCACGTGGCTTGAAGAGAGATGAAGTGGTTGGAGAGGCTGAGAGACGTGTAACTGGACGTGTAAGATAAATCATCCTTTTGTATCATTGGTTGCAACACCTGGACTTTGCAGTTCCAATAGCAACTGCAGAAAGGTTTCCTTATGATAAAGGGTACCCAAGTTCTTAAAATCGCTTTGCTCTATTTAAAACCCAATTGCAGAATGCAACACTGATTGTAGCTTCAATTTGACAATTCGTCCGAGACCGAGCGATGCGAGGTCGAGGCCATTTATTCCTGATACGTAAAACACCCAGCAACCCATGCCCACAAAAATCAGACTTTATGGAAAGCCAGCTTCAATTTCTATCCAATAATCATGTAACCTTGTTAAAAATGTATCCATGGGTCGGTGCTCCTCCGTTGAAAGTTTTGTGTCAATCGCTCAACCGCTTGCGGAGAAAACAAATTTAAAAGTGAGAATGAAAGTGAAAACGTGAGGGCTTCGGCCGACGTTTCACAACACGGTCAAGGTTGGTTGTGGACGCCTATTACTTAAAAGCAATTCATAATACTCTTACCTGTTATGAGTTAGTTGTAAAAAGTGACAAATTCCCATTTTGTACACTTACAATAAATAATCCAGAAATATAGCTCGTGAACTTGGTGTAAATAATCTTGTGTGGTTAGTTCTGTGTTGTACGTGCTTAGTTGTTGTGGTGATCCATTTTGTTGTTCTTCTTGTTTCAGGGTAGAAGAAAGCTTCAAAACGCTGTTTTGGTCGATATTTGGCCTTTCCGAGGTGACCTCCGTGGTTCTGAAATACAACCACAAGTTTATTGAGAATACGGGGTACGTGCTATATGGGGTCTACAATGTCACCATGGTCGTGGTTCTACTGAACATGCTCATTGCGATGATTAACAGTTCCTACCAAGAGATCGAGGTAAACACCTGACATTTTGTGTTGATTGGTGTTGTTTAAACTCTCGGTTTTTTTGGTGTTAATGGGGGAAAGAGAGCTCTGTGGGATTTTGAAAAATTCAAGGAATGAGAAACAATAATGCAAGATACATGACCAATTTTTACCTTCTCTTGTTGAAACGTTGTATTCACCGAGCTTGAGAGTGAAGACTCGCCAAAACGGCGTGAGTTGATTGTTGTTTAGTCCGTAGCCCCCGAAAGTCGGGGGGGGTCATGACATTATAGATATGTGGTTTGTGTCATAAGACCATTGATATGAAACCAGTTCCCCACACTCATACCAAGAACAAAAAAAGTAGTGGCGGCGAAGGTATGCGCTCTATGAGTGCCCGTTTTAGTTTTGGATGAAATATGTCCCACCAAAATTGAGGTGGTGGAGAAGGAAATTAGAGAAGTGGGGAGTACACAGAGAGCATGGTCGGGATAGAGGGATGTGTCGAGGAAAGTTTGTGCAGCTGACTATACACAAGAAGGTGTGATTAATTTGAGACGTGAAAGTGTATAAATAAATAAATAAATAAATATATTAAGCAGTGTGTTGAGAGATGACCTGGGCTGATAGGATGGCCTCGGGGTACGCATACTCACTTCTATGCTGTCTAGCCGGGGTTTGAATGCCGACCCAGCTATAAACTGTCATCCTGATGTATCGCAGGCAGGGTGAATCATCAATATGTGTGCCATTCCTCAGATGGATGTTCAACTGGGCGTCCTGTCTACCGACATTAGTTAGTGGATGTTAAAGATTCCCACGGTGTTATTCGCAAAGAGTGGACGAGCTATCACCAGCACAGTGGCCAAATTCCAAATTCCAGCCCAAACTACTACTGGGAAGGCAATGGCAAACCACCCAATATAACCCTTGCTCAGGAAGCTGCTTTGGCGGAACCGACACTCTGTGACAGAGTATGAGGATTATCACAAATTGGAACATACCATGCAAGTGTTGTTAATACAACAGTAGCCTATACTTCAAGTCTCAAATGTTGCAGTGCAAGGCAAACATTTAACGAAAGAAAAACTTACATTTAGCATTGTGACCTGAAAGTAAGGTTTCAGAATATACTTCAGAGGTCCACAATAAGCTTAAATTTAGTTATCGGTGGACTCCATGATGTAACTCGTTATGAGTTAGAGCGTCCGCTCAGAAGGATAGAGCACAAACATATAAAGAGAGAGGAGCGGGGAGAGGAAGAGAAGGGAGGGGGGAGAGAGGGGAGAGGAAGAGAGAAGGGAGGGGGAGAGAGAGGGGAGGGGGGACAGGGGAGGGGGGAGAGGGTAAGGGGAGAAAGAAAGGAGGGAGAGAGAGGTAAGTGGGGTAGAGGAAGAGGGAGGAAGAGGAAGGGACAGAGAGGTGAGTGAGAGAGGGAAGAAGGTGGTGGGGGGGGGGGGCAAAGAAGTTTCCTTCTGTATCCATCATGTCCAGACCATTTCTCCCCACCCCATTCCTCCCCAATCCATCGTTTGGCCAAGTCTCCCTCAACTCTGCTGTTGGTCTGTCTGTC